>NC_136880.1:1037500-1127500 GCF_949152265.1 Phoxinus phoxinus
CTCGAGTGCTCACAGACAGGACTCAAACGCTCATCCGATGGGCTTGCTTTAACTCTGCACTAACCCCACCGATCAGCTGACCAACTGCAGACAGAGACGGATGCTGCGTTACGCCAGTCCAGACGAGGACGAGGAAGAGGAAGAGGACGAAGACGAGGAAGGGGACGAGGAAGAGGATGAGGACGAGGAAGAGGACGAAGACGAGGAAGGGGACGAGGAAGAGGACGAGGACGAGGACAAAGAAGAGGACGAGGAATAGGACAAAGAAGAGGACGAGGAAGAGGACAAAGAAGAGGACGAGGAAGAGGACAAAGAAGAGGAAGAGGACGAAGACGAGGAAGGGGACGAGGAAGAGGACAAGGAAGAGGACAAAGAAGAGGACGAGGATGAGGATGAGGAAGAGGACAAAGAAGAGGATGAGGACGAGGACAAAGAAGAGGACGAGGACGAGGATGAGGAAGAGGACAAAGAAGAGGACGAGGAAGAGGACGAGGACAAAGAAGAGGACGAGGAAGAGGACGAGGACAAAGAAGAGGACGAGGAAGAGGACGAGGACAAAGAAGAGGACGAGGAAGAGGACGAGGACAAAGAAGAGGACGAGGAAGAGGACGAGGACAAAGAAGAGGACGAGGATGAGGAAGAGGACAAAGAAGAGGGCGAGGACGCGAGGACGCGAGGACGCGAGGACGCGAGGAAGAGGAAGAGGAACAGGAAGAGGAAGAGGAAGAGGAAGAGGACAAAGAAGAGGACGAGGACGAGGACAGGGATGAGGAAGAGGACAAAGAAGAGGATGAGGAAGAGGGCGAGGACGCGAGGACGAGGACAAAGAAGAGGACAAGGATGAGGATGAGGAAGAGGACGAGGACGAGGACAAAGAAGAGGACGAGGACGAGGAAGAGGACGAGGACGAAGGTGAGGATGAGGAAGAGGACGAGGAAGAGGACGAGGACGAGGACGAGGACGAGGACGAAGGCGAGGATGAGGAAGAGGAAGAGGACGAGGACGCGAGGATGAGGAAGAGGACGAGGACGCGAGGACGCGAGGACGCGAGGACGCGAGGACGAAGGCGAGGACGAGGACGAGGACGAGGAAGAGGACGAGGACGAAGGCGAGGATGAGGATGAGGAAGAGGACGAAGGCGAGGATGAGGATGAGGAAGAGGACGAGGAAGAGGATGAGGATGAAGGCGAGGAAGAGGACGAGGACAAAGAAGAGGACGAGGATGAGGACGAGGAAGAGGACGAGGATGAAGGCGAGGACGAGGACGAGGAAGAGGAAGAGGAAGAGGAAGAGGAAGAGGAAGAGGAAGAGGAAGAGGAAAAGGATGAGGATGAGGATGAGGATGAGGATGAGGAAGAGGACGCGAGGACGCGAGGACGTGAGGACGAGGGCGAGGACGAGGATGAGGATGAGGATGAGGATGAGGATGAGGAAGAGGACGAAGGCGAGGATAAGGACGAGGAAGAGGAAGAGGACGAGGAAGAGGACGAGGACGAAGGCGAGGATGAGGACGAGGACGAGGAAGAGGAAGAGGAAGAGGAAGAGGAAGAGGATGAGGATGAGGAAGAGGACGAAGGCGAGGATGAGGACGAGGACGAGGACGAGGACGAGGACGAGGATGAGGAAGAGGAAGAGGAAGAGGAAGAGGAAGAGGGCGAGGGCGAGGGCGAGGACGAGGACGAGGACGTGGGCGAGGGAGAGGAAGAGGATGAGGATGAGGATGAGGAAGAGGAAGAGGGCGAGGGCGAGGGCGAGGGCGAGGGCGAGGACGAGGGCGAGGGAGAGGATGAGGATGAGGATGAGGATGAGGATGAGGAAGAGGAAGAGGAAGAGGAAGAGGAAGAGGACGAGGACGAGGACGAGGACGAGACGAGACGAGGAAAGGAAAGGAAGAGGAAGACGACGAGGAAGAGGACGAGGACAAAGAAGAGGACAAGGAAGAGGAAGACGACGAGGATGAGGACGAGGAAGAGGACAAAGAAGAGGACGAGGAAGAGGACAAGGAAGAGGACGAGTTGCTCATTATCATTTAAAGAGACATGCACTGAAAAGGGCCGCTGTGAACACAGCTGTTTTGAGGAGATAAAAAGGTGTTGTTTTACACAACTATTGGGGAATTTTAACCAAATTATGTCACTAACTTTACATGAAGACCCCAAAGAATCACACCAACTTGTGGAAAATGTGCATCCGACGACCCCTTTAAGCAGACTTTTCCTACTAACAACATCTGAATTGATCAACATATCTCTTAAAGGGGTCATGACATGAGAAACCAAATTTGCCTTGATCTTTTGGTATATAAGAGGTCTTTGTGTCATTAAAACGTCCTGCAAGTTTCATAGCTTAAGACGTCCTCCCCATTATAAACGAATCATTTATTTAATCAAGCTCTAAATACAGCTCGTTCTGGATCCATGGTAAGAAGTGATGTCACGGTACGAAGTGACGTACCAGCGTTTGCATATGACCGCCTCCAGAACAAGACAACTACGCTTTACGCTTTAAAAAAAATAAAATAAAATAAAATAAAATCCAAGATGGCGGCGCGCGGACGCAGCGGCCCGAGGCTCCCAGCTACTTTGCACCTTTTTGTGTTTTTTATGTACGTTTTGTCTTTTTCCGACACACTCATGCATAAGCAAGTCAATCTACGACCGTCAAAATCTGATAGGCATCGGATTTCTGGCGAAAATGGAAATTACCAGTGCTTTTACACGGACTCACAACATCCCGCCAGAGATAGCGAGACCGCCGGGCGCCCTATGGATTGTTGTCGGGCCCTGGAGGCGCCGGAGGCGGCGCAAGGAGAGAAAGCAGAAACGGGGATGTCGGGCAGGCCTGCTAGCCCGGCTAAGGAAACAGCCGCACCGACCTCCGCTACCATCTATTCTTCTTATGAACGCTAGATCCCTGGCAAACAAGATGGATGAGCTGCAGTCAAGGATCGCCTACAACCATCTGATCCGTGAGTGTTGTTTGCTGATGGTTAGTGAAACCTGGTTACACCAGCAAATCCCCGATGCTACAGTAGAGCTAGTAGGCCGCACCATCCACCGCCATGACCGGACCGAAGCCTCCGGTAAGAGCAGAGGAGGTGGACTCTGTGTTTATGTACTGGAGGATTGGTGCACGAACAGTAGAGTAATTGACACCTATTGCTCACCGGACCTAGAGGCCATGTCTGTCCAGTGCCGACCCTTTTATCTGCCACGGGAGCTAACAGTAGTTATTGTGACTATTGTTTACATCAACCCAAATGCTAACGTTAGCACGGCACTCGGCCAGCTTCAGCTTATTGTAAATAAACTACAGAGGGCTCATCCGCATGGTTTTCATATCATCGCGGGGGATTTTAATAAAGCGCATCTTAAGTCTGTTCTCCCCAAATTCCATCAGCACATCAAGTGTGCTACTAGGGGAGAAAACACATTAGATCATGTTTACTCTAATATTAAACATGCCTACAGAGTGTCTCCCCTCCCCCATCTTGGACAATCAGACCACCTCTCTCTGCTCCTCTCTCCGGCCTACACCCCCCTCAGGAGGCAAACAAAACCAGCCAAACAGACCATCACAACCTGGCCTGAAAATACCCTCACCCAGCTGCAAGACTGCTTTGCCTGTACAGAATGGAGTATCTTTGAAGATCAGGATCTGGACACACACACAGAGTCTGTCCTCTTTTACATCAAGTGCTGTATCGAAAACGTCACAGCGGAGAGACGCATCCGGATCTTTCCAAACAGGAAGCCCTGGATGACAAGTGCAGTCCATACCCTGATCAGAGCTCGTAACTCGGCCTTCAAGACGGGTGACATAGCTCTCTACAGCATTGCCAGAGCTGACCTGAGGAGGGGCTTTAAACAGGCAAAGGACTGCTATAAGAGGAAAGGCCGCCCCCCTCCCACATCCTCCAGCAGCAGCACCCTGGCAGAGGAGCGAAACAGCTTCTTTGCCCGGTTCGAGACTACCACCACCACACACCTGCAATCACTGTCTCCCACCAGTCCCAGCACTCTACCTCTCTCGCTTCAGGAGCACGAGGTGAGGAGGAAACTGAGAGCAGTGAACCCCAGGAAAGCTGCTGGTCCCGACGACAATTGGAGCGGTGGTTAAAGCATGTGCAGACCAGCTGACAGGGATCCTCACCAAACTTTTCAATCTCTCCCTGACACATGCCATCGTCCCCACATGTCTGAAGGCCTCTACCATCATCCCCATCCCCAAAAAACCTGCCATAGACAGTCTGAATGATTACAGTCCCATCGCTCTTACGTCGATAATCATGAAGTGCCTGGAGCGATCAGTCTCTCAGCATATTAGAGACTGTCTCCCTCCCTCCTTCGACCCCCACCAGTTTGCCTATAGGGCGAACAGGTCCACAGAGGATGCCATCGCACTCTCACTCCACACAGCGCTGAGCCATCTGAAAAACAAGAAGAGTTATGTGAGGATGCTCTTCGTGGACTACAGCTCAGCTTTCAATACAATCATTCCAGACATTCTTTACAGTAAACTGATAGAGCTACAGATCCCCCTAACCACCTGCATCTGGATCAAAAACTTTCTTTTTAACCGCCCACAATCTGTGAGACTCGGCCCACACCACTCCTCCACACTCATACTCAGCACTGGTTCTCCTCAAGGCTGCGTTCTGAGCCCTCTCCTGTACGCGCTATACACCTATGACTGTTCTCCAACCCACCCAACCAACCACATAATAAAATATACTTCTGACCACTCATGGACCTACAACATCAGGGCCCTGGTTAAGAAGGCTCAGCAGCGGCTACACTTCCTGCGTGTCCTTAGGAAGAACAATCTGGACACAAAGCTCCTCTTGGCCTTCTATCACTCCTCTGTGGTGAGCGTACTAACACACTGTATAAGTGTGTGGTATGCAGGCTCCACAGCTGCGGACAGGAAGGCGGTGCAGAGGGTCATTAACACTGCTCAAAGGATCATCGGCTGCCCTCTGCCCAGCCTGGAAAACATTTCTACATCCTGCTGCCTCAGGAGAACCAAGGCCATCACAAGAGATCCTTCGCACCCTGCTCACCCCCTGTTTGGTCTGTTGCCCTCGGGGAGACGCTACAGGTCAATCAAATCGCACACCAGCAGGCTGACTAACAGCTTTTCCCCCTGGGCCATACGAATGGCCAACACCCATGGACACTCACACACATAAGCACCTACCTCCATGTCTCCTTTCACTACATTCCACTCGGAACAACAGACAATCAGCCCACCTCCTCAAATTGCACTACTATAACTATAGTCACTTTTAAAATTTTTAACCTCTTAGATTTTATATATGTATATATGTGTGTATGAGTATGTGTGTATATGCGTGTACGTATTGCATATATTATATTATTTTAATGAGAGAACATTGCTCGTTTAGCCCTTTTTGTCTTTTGTCCTAAATGTATCTTGTTGTTTTTTGTTTTGTTTTTTGTTTTTGTTTTTTCTGTGTGGTGCAAGGGATGGCTCTGTGAGCACACAAAATTTCGTTGTACCTCTACAGTGCAATGACAATAAAGGCTATTCTCTTTAAGCGCAAGACAACTACGCTCATTTCGTATCATTGTCGCGCCCCTCACAAGTGTTCAGTCGCCGGACAGCGAGTGGGTCTGTGTACAGGGAAATGACGATGCCGCAGATGTGCTGTTCCTGGCTGTGGACAAACAACATCTTTGAATACGCTGCAGAAAGATCCAGACGTCAGGGAAAAATGGATGCACTTTATTTTTTGCGGACGTCCCAGTCACGGCAGTGTTAGTTTAAGCGTTCGTTCTATACATTTGAAGGATGACTGTTTTGAGAACAAATCCCAAAATGATGCTGGCTTTGCCAGAAAACTGTTGCTCAAAGATAAGTCCGTGCCGACTATTCTGGGCTCAACAACGACGACGCAAACTGTAAGTAATGTATTTACTTTTTAAATACGCTGAATCCGCAAATGTTCTGGCTGGGGGCGTTAATAATTGATGCATAGGCACTGACGTTAGCCAATCATAACAGTGGGCGTTAACACTGAACTCTTAAAGGGGAAACACCCCCAAAACAGACTGTTTGAATCAGAGGATGAGAAACAGGGAAAAGGTCATAAATCACTACATTTTAAAAGTTGTTTGTAAAAAAAAGTATAGTAATACTATAATTGCACCTAAGGGAACATACTAATAAAATTAAAAAACCCATGTCATGACCCCTTTAAATATAAATATTCGGCGATATTGAAATTTATCGTTTAATGATTCATTAGATGAAAATATATCCCATGTGTTTGAATAATAGATTTAATCACAGGTCTATTATCTGTGTTACATTACGTTACGTTTTTATTGTCTCCCTTGTCATTTTATTGCGACTCTCTTATTGTTTATGAACGTCAACAATTGACCGACATCTACCAACATATGCCCAAGCCGTGTATGACCTATGAGACTCTCTCTGATAGACTTGATAGATTTTGTTTCTATTTACCTCCGGAGTCCTCTGGTCTCCCTGAATATCTGCGCTGGCAAATCTTCAATGTCTCAGGCAGACGACGAAGAAGAAGACGCGGTAAACGGGCAGGTATTGCTGCGAAGATAAAGTTGGCTCTGGCAGCGGGCAGTTCCACCCATTCTGTGCTGGCTCATTACACAATTGATGCGGAACGGGGTCTACGGGTGGTACAGCGACCCAGGGTTTCCACTGTGTACATCTTGTCCAACTCGCTGGATTCACCTGCCTGCTCTCCACAACGCAATTCCCCTCGGATTCGGCAAAGGAAGGCCGACCATCGCCATCTGCGCTCGTTTCGCAAATCGTCTCAAGTTCAACGATAGTCAACGCTCGCTCCCTGGTAAACAAAACTTTTATTTGCAACGACTTCATCACTTCAAATTATCTGGAATTCTTTTTTGTGACTGAGTCTTGGGTAAAATCAGGTGACCTAAGTCCTTTCTCTGAACTTGTGCCGCCTAACTTTGAATTTTTTAATACCCCTCGTCCTACAGGGCGAGGAGGAGGTCTTGTGACGGTTTTTAAAAATAACTTTCAATGCAGACTACTGACCACTGCCAGCCCTACTAGCTTTGAGGTTCAGTTGATTCATTTAAATTCCTCTAATTCTGTATTGATTATTATAATCTACCGACCACCGGCATCGAACAATAATTTTATTGAAGAATTAGCTGACTTTTTGGGGGAAATTCTGATTAAATACGATTGCATTTTAATGTTGGGCGATTTCAATATCCATGTCTGCTGTGCAGCTAATGCCTTAGCAAAGGATTTTTTAAACCTTATGTTTTCACTAAACTTTGTACAATGGGTAAATGGACCAACTCACTGTCTTGGTCATACATTAGATTTGATACTGACTCATGGTTTATCTGTTGCTGACGTTGTCACTAGTGACAATTCCTTTTCCGATCATAAACCGGTGCTGTTCTCTGCTATTTTTCCTTCTCTACCCAGTACCAAACCAGCTCAAGTATGCTGGTCACGTGCTCTGAATGCACAATCCTGTAATGCATTTTCTAAAATGTATCTGGAAGAACATCAACCTCTTACCTCGGACTCTGTTCCGTCCTACTTGAGTGTTGATGATCAAGTGCAACTGTTTAATAATAGATGTCGTAATATTTTAGATGTTATTGCTCCTCGAAAGCTAGTTAATCGGAAATGCAAATCCATGCAATGTCGTCAGTGTGAACGAAAGTGGAAGAAGGATGGGCTTCAGGTATCATATGAAATTCTGAAGGCCTCGTTACACAATTTTCAAAAGGCTGCCAAGATTGCAAAGGCAAAATATTTATCTGATATCATAGTTCAAAATTCTTATTGTTCTAGAATTATATTTTCAATGTTAGACTCTGTTTTAAACCCTCCGACCCAGATATTTCCAGAGGTCTCATTTTCACTATGCGAAAACTTTCTTAAGTATTTCATAGATAAAGTTAAAAATGCACGGGTTCAAATATCTACAATGTCAAGTTCTACTCCAGACCCCATATTATTCACTACTCAGTGGAGCGACTTTGAACTAGTCTCTTTACACACATGTAAAGAAATCGTTCTAAAATTAAAATCCACCTCTTCTCTCCATGATGTTCTGCCCTCGCGATTCATAAAACAAAATTTTGACACTATTGGATCTGATCTAGTAATGATAATAAACAACTGTCTTTTGAAAGGGACAGTTCCAGATTGCTTTAAATTAGCTTCAGTGTCACCGATCCCTAAGAAGCCTTCGCCTGACCCTTCAATTTACGTGAATTTTCGACCAATCTCCAACCTGCCGTTTTTATCAAAAATTTTTGAAAAAATTGTATTTACGCAGCTGCAAAACTATTTGAAAAGTAATGGTATTTCAGACATCTTTCAGTCTGGTTTCAAAACCTTACATAGCACAGAGACTGCCCTTTTGAAAGTTTTTAATGATATTTTAACGTCAACTGATGCTGGGAACACCATGGCTTTAATAATGTTAGATCTCAGCTCTGCGTTTGACTTTGTGGACCATGGTATCCTCCTGTCTCGCTTGGAGCAATACATCGGTTTAAGAGGCACGGTACTCGACTGGTTTCGGTCCTTCTTGTCTAATAGAAGATTCTCTGTAAATATAGGCATTCTTCTACTGTAGCACATGTTATATGTGGTGTCCCTCAGGGTTCAACTTTGGCACCGCTGCTGTTTTCTTTGTACATGTTACCCATAGGCTCTATATTTAGAAGATTTGGAGTTTCTTATCATTGCTATGCTGACGACACGCAGCTTTATATACCATTAAAGCGCAATGACAAATCTGCCATAAATCAATTGATGGACTGTCTTCAAAAATTGAAAACATGGCTCCATAATAACTTTCTTCACTTGAATGATGACAAAACTCAAACAGTCTTGTTTGGGCCAACCGAGAAAAGTGATTTGAGCAATGTTGACCTGTTCTCTCACTTCATACCGTTCGTTTGCTGCAAAGAATCTGGGTTTTATATTGGATAGTGGTCTAAAACTGAACAAACAAATTAATGCAGTTGTCAGTTCCAGTTTTTACCATCTCCGGAGATTAGCGAAAGTTAAACCATTCCTAAATAGGAACAGTTTTGAGATTGTAATCCATGCTTTTATTTAATCACGGCTTGATTACTGTAATTCGCTATATCGAGGGCTTCATCTATCCATCGGCTCCAACTGGTCCACGATGCAGCTGCCCGTCTGCTTACAGGCATTCGCAAACCAGATCACATCACACCTACATTACGTTCATTGCACTGGCTACCTGTTCAGTATCGTATTGAATTTAAAGTCTTGTTGTTTATGTATAAAGCATTAAATAACCTCGCTCCTCAATACCTTACTGAGCTGGTTATGGAACACAAACCAGTCAGATTGCTCAGATCACAGACCAACTATCTGATACGAGTACCCAGATCCAGATTGAAATGCAGGGGTGACAGAGCCTTTGCGATAGCTGGACCCAGGATATGGAACAAATTGCCATTATACATCAGAACAGCGTCCACAGTGTCTGAGTTCAGAAGTCTTTTAATTGTACTCGTATGCGTTCAATGTCTTGTGAAAGTTGATTTAAATTTTTGTGATGGTTCTATTTTAGATATATCTTGTACAGCACTTTGGTCAGCCAAGGTTGTTTTAAATGTGCTTTATAAATAAAGTAAACTTGAAACTTATTATATGTTCATTTACAGATACATTTTTTTGTTTATGGATGGATTTTTTTTGTACTCAAGAGATCATTACTGTCTAATTGATTAACATTTTATAACCAAACTTCTGGATATCCTCTGTTATAAATAAAAATGGACTGTTCATCAGATTCGTATGTAGTGCTACAATTACGCTTTAGTCTGTAAAGTTGACTAATCTGTAAACTGCATTTGAGAGGGTTTGGATGACAACCTATTCCTAATATCGTGTTTTCATTCATAGGTTTTCGATGGAAGTTTGCAATAAACCATCTATCATAGTCATCTTACAGTAACATCCAAAAATGTATTTTACATATCAAACATGTTTAATATTTAGCATTGATCAAACTTGTTGATCGGTGGTGACAGAGAATGAATTGTTTAAATAGTAGTTGGAGATGTTGGATTGCCTCACACTGTGTTTTTCCCCCATGTGTAAAAAAATAAAAAAATAAAATAATAATAATAATTATATATATATATATATATATATATCAGTTGAATTTTTGTCTGGCTTCTGCTACTCTGAGCAACGCCTGAACTTTGTATTTTGAGCACGTTGTTCTCTTCACGATGACTCGCTTGTAGTCCTCATTTGTAAGTCGCTTTGGACAAAAGCGTCTGCTAAATGACTAAATGTAAATGTAAATTTTTAAAACCTCACATTCCAGCCTTTAAATTTTTTTTAAGGAACAGGCTGAGTCAAGATCATAAATGATCTTTTCATTTATCTTTTATTTTAAAAGACTGACTTTTTACCTCAGAATTGCATGTTTATATCTCATAATTATTTATGACACCAACTGCGACTTTATATCATGCAATTATGAATTTATATCTCACAATTGTGTGTTATAAAGTCATAATTGCGAGTTATAAACATGCAATTCTGAGGTAAAAAGTCAGTCTTTTAAAATAAAAGATAAATGACCTTAAATCTTGATTAAAGCATTTTATAATCAATTAAAAGGGAATGCATACCTGTGTGATATTACGCTGTACCCACATTGGACCCGCGGTTTGTAAAATGGATGGATGGATGACTCAGCTGCGGCGCCATCTTCTGGCCAAACGCGGGAGTTCATTCGGCGCGACTCTCACAGTGCATTATGGGTATTCTCTAGCCGTTGAGCATACATCGGTTGTACACTCGTTATTCTGGTGCATTGTGGGATTGAATGAGTGCACTCGATATTATCCACTTTGGTTTCCGACACCCTGGCAAATGGCTATTCCCTCAAATAGTGCCATATTTAAGGGTATAGGGGGTTATTTTGATTTTGAAGTTTCCTAAAGGCAGTCAGTTCTCTCTAGACATACATTCATACATAAATTCAAAAATTTCCTTCAGCATTCGCTTGTAAAGGTTGTAAAACCTCTCAATTCTTTCAGCCATATTTTCACACAAACCGAAACGCTTGTTACAGAAATAACTGTGGTTCTATGACTAAGTGGAAGAGGCAGTGCTGAAAGCACCAGTGGAAAGACTCCTCACGCTGGCGCTTGACCTGACAACTAAATAATAAAGTTGTCACAATTGTGACTCATGACATGTCTTGAGATTTAAAAACACCTTAACATGTCATCTCAATCTACAGATCATTCTCACAATACCGTGTCCAGAGACTCTGGCAGTCTTCCACTTAGTCATAGAAGCACAGTTACTTTTGTTACAAGCATCCTATTTCTTTCCGTGGCAGGCCGCCAGAGGCAGTGCTGAAAGCACTAGGGGAATATGGATACCTACGCAGTCATGAGGAATCCCCTTGCGAAGCATCCGGCCAGGCAGAGAGCACTGCAGCACAACCCGCTGGAAAGAGAGTCACATTCAATCTGTAGAAACAAGAAAACATGCAGCCTGAACCCTAAGTTTCAGTTTCATGTGCAGCACATATCTCAGAGGGCGACACTCTTCTGAACGCTGCCAAATGTTGCCAAAGCTCGTGTGGAGTGACAGTGAACAGATGAAGGCACACACTGCCCAGCAGACACGTATGCATGATCAATTACCTGCATCCCCCAGTGCGCCAGTCTCAGTCAAGAAAGCAGAACCTATGCGTGCATCACTAAAACAAACAAACAACTGGTCCGTCTTACGCCAAGCTGCTGTCTCATCAATGTCAGCACTCAAAGACCTAACTGGACATAACAACCGTATGTCAGCTTGATCTTCTGGCAGTGCCGCAACACAATAGGCTGGTTCATAAAATGTGGGGACAAACTAATACGCTTGGCTTGGGTAGAAATGCCGGATTGGGCCACAAATTTTTTTATTATACATTTTTTATAGTCTGAGCTGTTGACACGACAGATCTCAGCACAGTTATCGTTGGTGTGTCCTACAATGTGAATAGAAGCTCATGGTCGGTCACAGTTATCTATGTGCTATTTTTAAGGTATTGAGCTTTTGACGTCTTTGTTTGTCTACTGCAACTGTGATCGAATGAGCGTATGGCAGTATGGTACTGTGCTTGCCATGATGCCCTGTATGCGACCATCTTTTCAAGGTCAGTTGGGTCCAAATTGGCATTGAGGCAGTCCTTGTAACATTTGAGTTGCCCTGTTTGAGAGTGCATGCTGCTCTGGAGCTGGCCATAGACAACCTGCTTCGGCACACGCTTTGCTGTTGTAATGACCAAGAGAAATGTGGTCTTAAATGACAGCCATTTAACATCTGACTCTAATAATGGCTCAAATGGGGGATGACACAGGGAATTGAGAACCCTACTCAAATCCTACGTCGGACTTCACACAGCGCATGGAGGACACAGACGATTAGCTCTTTCAGGAAGGCAACAATTAACCGGTCAGATCCAAATGAAGTATTACTAAACTCAGATAGATGAGCCGCTCAGTGCTTCATATTTTTATCATGTATCTGTGAATGTGTTCACAATAAATCAGTTTCTTGAGCAATGTATCGTGTATATGAGTGGTATCTTATGACTCCAGTATCTTCTGAATGACTCCTGACCCCACGTCACATGCAGTGAAGCTCTACAGATAACGAGCGGATCATGTGTGTGCATGAGTGTGTGAACAGAGAGACAGACAGTGTTTGTAACTATCAGGGATTTGACAGAGATTAACTCACTTCAATCTGACAAACAAGACAAGAACTGCCACACAGAAACACACAGACACACACACATACACACTCAAAAACTCATACACACAATCACAAACTCACACAAAGACACACAAACTCTCACACACACACACACACACACACACACACACACACACACACACACACACACACACACACACACACACACACACATACACAGAAAAATTGAGCGGCAGAAACACTGAGAGGCAGAAACACTGAGAGGCAGAAACACTGAGAGGCAGAAACACTGAGAGGCAGAAACACTGAGGGGCAGAAACACTGAGAGGCAGAAACACTGAGAGGCAGAAACACTGAGAGGCAGAAACACTGAGGGGCAGAAACACTGAGAGGCAGAAACACTGAGAGGCAGAAACACTGAGGGGCAGAAACACTGAGGGGCAGAAACACTGAGAGGCAGAAACACTGAGGGGCAGAAACACTGAGAGGCACAAACACTGATAGGCAGAAACACTGAGAGGCAGAAACACTGAGAGGCAGAAACACTGAGAGGCAGAAACACTGAGAGACAGAAACACTGAGAGGCAGAAACACTGAGAGACAGAAACACTGAGGGGCAGAAACACTGAGGGGCAGAAACACTGAGGGGCAGAAACACTGAGAGGCAGAAACCCTGAGGGGCAGAAACACTGAGAGGCAGAAACACTGAGGGGCAGAAACACTGAGCGGCAGAAACACTGAGAGGCAGAAACACTGAGAGGCAGAAACACTGAGAGGCAGAAACACTGAGAGGCAGAAACACTGAGAGGCAGAAACACTGAGAGGCAGAAACACTGAGGGGCAGAAACACTGAGGGGCAGAAACACTGAGTGGCAGAAACACTGAGAGGCAGAAACACTGAGAGGCAGAAACACTGAGAGGCAGAAACACTGAGGGGCAGAAACACTGAGGGGCAGAAACACTGAGAGGCAGAGACACTGAGAGGCAGAGACACTGAGAGGCAGAAACACTGAGAGGCAGAAACACTGAGAGGCAGAAACACTGAGAGGCAGAAACACTGAGAGGCAGAAACACTGAGAGGCAGAAACACTGAGGGGCAGAAACACTGAGGGGCAGAAACACTGAGAGGCAGAGACACTGAGAGGCAGAAACACTGAGAGGCAGAAACACTGAGAGGCAGAAACACTGAGGGGCAGAAACACTGAGGGGCAGAAACACTGAGGGGCAGAAACACTGAGGGGCAGAAACACTGAGAGGCAGAAACACTGAGGGGCAGAAACACTGAGGGGCAGAAACACTGAGGGGCAGAAACACTGAGGGGCAGAAACACTGAGGGGCAGAAACACTGAGAGGCAGAAACACTGAGAGGCAGAAACACTGAGAGGCAGAAACACTGAGAGGCAGAAACACTGAGAGGCAGAAACACTGAGGGGCAGAAACACTGAGGGGCAGAAACACTGAGGGGCAGAAACACTGAGGGGCAGAAACACTGAGGGGCAGAAACACTGAGAGGCAGAAACACTGAGAGGCAGAAACACTGAGAGGCAGAAACACTGAGAGGCAGAAACACTGAGAGGCAGAAACACTGAGGGGCAGAAACACTGAGGGGCAGAAACACTGAGAGGCAGAGACACTGAGAGGCAGAAACACTGAGAGGCAGAAACACTGAGAGGCAGAAACACTGAGGGGCAGAAACACTGAGTGGCAGAAACACTGAGACGCAGAAACACTGAGGGGCAGAAACACTGAGAGGCAGAAACACTGAGAGGCAGAAACACTGAGAGGCAGAAACACTGAGAGGCAGAAACACTGAGAGGCAGAAACACTGAGAGGCAGAAACATTGAGGGGCAGAAACACTGATAGGCAGAAACACTGAGAGGCAGAAACACTGAGAGGCAGAAACACTGAGAGGCAGAAACATTGAGGGGCAGAAACACTGATAGGCAGAAACACTGAGAGGCAGAAACATTGAGGGGCAGAAACACTGATAGGCAGAAACACTGAGAGGCAGAAACACTGAGAGGCAGAGACACTGAGGGGCAGAGACACTGAGAGGCAGAAACACTGAGAGGCAGAAACACTGAGAGGCAGAGACACTGAGAGGCAGAGACACTGAGGGGCAGAGACACTGAGAGGCAGAAACACTGAGAGGCAGAAACACTGAGCGGCAGAGACACTGAGAGGCAGAAACACTGAGGGGCAGAAACACTGAGAGGCAGAAACACTGAGGGGCAGAGACACTGAGAGGCAGAAACACTGAGAGGCAGAAACACTGAGAGGCAGAAACACTGAGAGGCAGAGACACTGAGGGGCAGAGACACTGAGAGGCAGAAACACTGATAGGCAGAAACACTGAGAGGCAGAAACACTGAGAGGCAGAGACACTGAGGGGCAGAGACACTGAGAGGCAGAAACACTGAGAGGCAGAAACACTGAGAGGCAGAGACACTGAGCGGCAGAGACACTGAGAGGCAGAAACACTGAGGGGCAGAAACACTGAGGGGCAGAAACACTGAGAGGCAGAAACACTGAGGGGCAGAAACACTGAGGGGCAGAAACACTGAGAGGCAGAAACACTGAACGGCAGAAACACTGAGAGGCAGAAACACTGAGGGGCAGAAACACTGAGTGGCAGAAACACTTAGAGGCAGAAACACTGAGCGGCAGAAACACTGAGAGGCAGAAACATTGAGGGGCAGAAACACTGAGCGGCAGAAACACTGAGAGGCAGAAACACTGAGGGGCAGAAACACTGAGAGGCAGAAACACTGAGGGGCAGAAACACTGAGAGGCAGAAACACTTAGAGGCAGAAACACTGAGCGGCAGAAACACTGAGAGGCAGAAACACTGAGTGGCAGAAACACTGAGGGGCAGAAACACTGAGTGGCAGAAACACTGAGAGGCAGAAACATTGAGGGGCAGAAACACTGAGAGGCAGAAACACTGAGAGGCAGAAACACTGAGGGGCAGAAACACTGAGAGGCAGAAACACTGAGAGGCAGAAACACTGAGAGGCAGAAACACTGAGAGGCAGAAACACTGAGGGGCAGAAACACTGAGCGGCAGAAACACTGAGAGGCAGAAACACTGAGAGGCAGAAACACTGAGGGGCAGAAACACTGAGGGGCAGAAACACTGAGAGGCAGAAACACTGAGAGGCAGAAACACTGAGAGGCAGAAACACTGAGAGACAGAAACACTGAGGGGCAGAAACACTGAGAGGCAGAAACACTGAGAGACAGAAACACTGAGGGGCAGAAACACTGAGAGGCAGAAACACTGAGGGGCAGAAACACTGAGGGCAGAAACACTGAGAGGCAGAAACACTGAGAGGCAGAAACACTGAGAGGCAGAAACACTGAGAGGCAGAAACACTGAGGGGCAGAAACACTGAAGGGCAGAAACACTGAGAGGCAGAAACACTTAGAGGCAGAAACACTGAGAGGCAGAAACACTGAGAGGCAGAAACACTGAGTGGCAGAAACACTGAGGGGCAGAAACACTGAGAGGCAGAAACACTTAGAGGCAGAAACACTGAGAGGCAGAAACACTGAGGGGCAGAAACACTGAGGGGCAGAAACACTGAGAGGCAGAAACACTGAGAGGCAGAAACACTGAGAGGCAGAAACACTGAGAGGCAGAAACACTGAGCGGCAGAAACACTGAGAGGCAGAAACACTGAGGGGCAGAAACACTGAGAGGCAGAAACACTGAGGGGCAGAAACACTGAGCGGCAGAAACACTCAGCGGCAGAAACACTCAGCGGCAGAAACACTGAGGGGCAGAAACACTGAGCGGCAGAAACACTGAGAGGCAGAAACACTGAGAGGCAGAAACACTGAGGGGCAGAAACACTGAGAGGCAGAAACACTGAGAGGCAGAAACACTGAGGGGCGGAAACACTGAGGGGCAGAAACACTGAGAGGCAGAAACACTGAGGGGCAGAAACACTGAGAGGCAGAAACACTGAGAGGCAGAAACACTGAGCGGCAGAAACACTGAGAGGCAGAAACACTGAGAGGCAGAAACACTGAGAGGCAGAAACACTGAGAGGCAGAAACACTGAGGGGCAGAAACACTGACGGGCAGAAACACTGAGAGGCAGAAACACTGAGAGGCAGAAAAACTGAGGGGCAGAAACACTGAGAGGCAGAGACACTGAACGGCAGAAACACTGAGAGGCAGAGACACTGAACGGCAGAAACACTGAGAGGCAGAAACACTGAGAGGCAGAAACACTGTGAGGCAGAAACACTGAGGGGCAGAAACACTGAGGGGCAGAAACACTGAGAGGCAGAAACACTGAGAGACAGAAACACTGAGAGACAGAAACACTGAGAGGCAGAAACACTGAGAGACAGAAACACTGAGAGGCAGAAACACTGAGAGGCAGAGACACTGAGAGGCAGAAACACTGAGGGGCAGAGACACTGAGGGGCAGAAACACTGAGAGGCAGAAACACTGAGAGGCAGAAACACTGAGGGGCGGAAACACTGAGAGGCAGAAACACTGAGCGGCAGAAACACTGAGAGGCAGAAACACTGAGCGGCAGAAACACTGAGCGGCAGAAACACTGAGAGGCAGAAACACTGAGAGGCAGAAACACTGAGAGGCAGAAACACTGAGAGGCAGAAACACTGAGAGGCAGAAACACTGAGCGGCAGAAACACTGAGAGGCAGAAACACTGAGGGGCGGAAACACTGAGAGGCAGAAACACTGAGCGGCAGAAACACTGAGAGGCAGAAACACTGAGAGGCAGAAACACTGAGAGGCAGAAACACTGAGAGGCAGAAACACTGAGAGGCAGAAACACTGAGGGGCAGAAACACTGAGAGGCAGAAACACTGAGAGGCAGAAACACTGAGCGGCAGAAACACTGAGAGGCAGAAACACTGAGAGGCAGAAACACTGAGAGGCAGAAACACTGAGAGGCAGAAACACTGAGGGGCAGAAACACTGAGGGGCAGAAACACTGAGAGGCAGAGACACTGAGAGGCAGAAAAACTGAGGGGCAGAAACACTGAGAGGCAGAGACACTGAACGGCAGAAACACTGAGAGGCAGAAACACTGAGAGGCAGAAACACTGAGAGGCAGAAACACTGAGAGGCAGAAACACTGAGGGGCAGAAACACTGAGGGGCAGAAACACTGAGAGGCAGAAACACTGAGAGACAGAAACACTGAGAGGCAGAAACACTGAGAGGCAGAAACACTGAGAGGCAGAAACACTGAGTGGCAGAGACACTGAGGGGCAGAAACACTGAGAGGCAGAAACACTGAGAGACAGAAACACTGAGGGGCAGAAACACTGAGGGGCAGAAACACTGAGGGGCAGAAACACTGAGAGGCAGAAACACTGAGAGGCAGAAACACTGAGAGGCAGAAACACTGAGGGGCAGAAACACTGAGGGGCAGAAACACTGAGAGGCAGAAACACTGAGAGGCAGAAACACTGAGGGGCAGAAACACTGAGGGGCAGAAACACTGAGGGGCAGAAACACTGAGAGGCAGAAACACTGAGTGGCAGAAACACTGAGGGGCAGAAACACTGAGAGGCAGAAACACTGAGGGGCAGAAACACTGAGAGGCAGAAACACTGAGGGGCAGAAACACTGAGAGGCAGAAACACTGAGAGGCAGAGACACTGAGAGGCAGAAACACTGAGAGGCAGAAACACTGAGGGGCAGAAACACTGAGAGGCAGAAACACTGAGAGGCAGAAACACTGAGAGGCAGAAACACTGAGCGGCAGAAACACTGAGAGGCAGAAACACTGAGAGGCAGAAACACTGAGAGGCAGAAACACTGAGGGGCAGAAACACTGAGAGGCAGAAACACTGAGAGGCAGAAAAACTGAGGGGCAGAAACACTGAGAGGCAGAGACACTGAGAGGCAGAAACACTGAGAGGCAGAAACACTGAGAGGCAGAAACACTGAGAGGCAGAAACACTGAGGGGCAGAAACACTGAGGGGCAGAAACACTGAGAGGCAGAAACACTGAGCGGCAGAAACACTGAGAGGCAGAAACACTGAGGGGCAGAAACACTGAGAGGCAGAGACACTGAGAGGCAGAAACACTGAGAGGCAGAAACATTGAGGGGCAGAAACACTGAGAGGCAGAAACACTGAGAGGCAGAAACACTGAGGGGCAGAAACACTGAGAGGCAGAAACACTGAGAGGCAGAAACACTGAGAGGCAGAAACACTGAGAGGCAGAAACACTGAGGGGCAGAAACACTGAGCGGCAGAAACACTGAGAGGCAGAAACACTGAGAGGCAGAAACACTGAGGGGCAGAAACACTGAGGGGCAGAAACACTGAGAGGCAGAAACACTGAGAGGCAGAAACACTGAGAGGCAGAAACACTGAGAGACAGAAACACTGAGGGGCAGAAACACTGAGAGGCAGAAACACTGAGAGACAGAAACACTGAGGGGCAGAAACACTGAGAGGCAGAAACACTGAGGGGCAGAAACACTGAGGGGCAGAAACACTGAGAGGCAGAAACACTGAGAGGCAGAAACACTGAGAGGCAGAAACACTGAGAGGCAGAAACACTGAGGGGCAGAAACACTGAAGGGCAGAAACACTGAGAGGCAGAAACACTTAGAGGCAGAAACACTGAGAGGCAGAAACACTGAGAGGCAGAAACACTGAGTGGCAGAAACACTGAGGGGCAGAAACACTGAGAGGCAGAAACACTTAGAGGCAGAAACACTGAGAGGCAGAAACACTGAGGGGCAGAAACACTGAGGGGCAGAAACACTGAGAGGCAGAAACACTGAGAGGCAGAAACACTGAGGGGCAGAAACACTGAGGGGCAGAAACACTGAGAGGCAGAAACACTTAGAGGCAGAAACACTGAGAGGCAGAAACACTGAGAGGCAGAAACACTGAGAGGCAGAAACACTGAGAGGCAGAAACACTGACCGGCGAAACACTGAGAGGCAGAAACACTGAGGGGCAGAAACACTGAGGGGCAGAAACACTGAGGGGCAGAAACACTGAGGGGCAGAAACACTGAGCGACAGAAACACTGAGAGGCAGAAACACTGAGAGGCAGAAACACTGAGAGGCAGAAACACTGAGAGGCAGAAACACTGAGAGGCAGAAACACTGAGGGGCAGAAACACTGAGGGGCAGAAACACTGAGGGGCAGAAACACTGAGAGGCAGAAACACTGAGAGGCAGAAACACTGAGAGACAGAAACACTGAGAGGCAGAAACACTGAGAGGCAGAAACACTGAGAGGCAGAAACACTGAGCGGCAGAAACACTGAGAGGCAGAAACACTGAGGGGCAGAAACACTGAGAGGCAGAAACACTGAGGGGCAGAAACACTGAGCGGCAGAAACACTCAGCGGCAGAAACACTCAGCGGCAGAAACACTGAGGGGCAGAAACACTGAGCGGCAGAAACACTGAGAGGCAGAAACACTGAGAGGCAGAAACACTGAGGGGCAGAAACACTGAGAGGCAGAAACACTGAGAGGCAGAAACACTGAGGGGCAGAAACACTGAGGGGCAGAAACACTGAGAGGCAGAAACACTGAGGGGCAGAAACACTGAGAGGCAGAAACACTGAGAGGCAGAAACACTGAGCGGCAGAAACACTGAGAGGCAGAAACACTGAGAGGCAGAAACACTGAGAGGCAGAAACACTGAGAGGCAGAAACACTGAGGGGCAGAAACACTGAGGGGCAGAAACACTGAGAGGCAGAAACACTGAGAGGCAGAAAAACTGAGGGGCAGAAACACTGAGAGGCAGAGACACTGAACGGCAGAAACACTGAGAGGCAGAGACACTGAACGGCAGAAACACTGAGAGGCAGAAACACTGAGAGGCAGAAACACTGTGAGGCAGAAACACTGAGGGGCAGAAACACTGAGGGGCAGAAACACTGAGAGGCAGAAACACTGAGAGACAGAAACACTGAGAGACAGAAACACTGAGAGGCAGAAACACTGAGAGACAGAAACACTGAGAGGCAGAAACACTGAGAGGCAGAAACACTGAGAGGCAGAAACACTGAGTGGCAGAGACACTGAGGGGCAGAAACACTGAGAGGCAGAAACACTGAGAGACAGAAACACTGAGAGGCAGAAACACTGAGAGGCAGAAACACTGAGGGGCGGAAACACTGAGAGGCAGAAACACTGAGCGGCAGAAACACTGAGAGGCAGAAACACTGAGCGGCAGAAACACTGAGCGGCAGAAACACTGAGAGGCAGAAACACTGAGAGGCAGAAACACTGAGAGGCAGAAACACTGAGAGGCAGAAACACTGAGAGGCAGAAACACTGAGAGGCAGAAACACTGAGAGGCAGAAACACTGAGAGGCAGAAACACTGAGAGGCAGAAACACTGAGGGGCAGAAACACTGAGAGGCAGAAACACTGAGAGGCAGAAACACTGAGCGGCAGAAACACTGAGAGGCAGAAACACTGAGAGGCAGAAACACTGAGAGGCAGAAACACTGAGAGGCAGAAATACTGAGGGGCAGAAACACTGAGGGGCAGAAACACTGAGAGGCAGAGACACTGAGAGGCAGAAAAACTGAGGGGCAGAAACACTGAGAGGCAGAGACACTGAACGGCAGAAACACTGAGAGGCAGAAACACTGAGAGGCAGAAACACTGAGAGGCAGAAACACTGAGAGGCAGAAACACTGAGAGGCAGAAACACTGAGAGGCAGAAACACTGAGGGGCAGAAACACTGAGGGGCAGAAACACTGAGAGGCAGAAACACTGAGAGACAGAAACACTGAGAGGCAGAAACACTGAGAGGCAGAAACACTGAGAGGCAGAAACACTGAGTGGCAGAGACACTGAGGGGCAGAAACACTGAGCGGCAGAAACACTGAGGGGCAGAAACACTGAGGGGCAGAAACACTGAGGGGCAGAAACACTGAGAGGCAGAAACACTGAGAGGCAGAAACACTGAGAGGCAGAAACACTGAGAGGCAGAAACACTGAGAGGCAGAAACACTGAGGGGCAGAAACACTGAGAGGCAGAGACACTGAGAGGCAGAAACACTGAGAGGCAGAAACACTGAGGGGCAGAAACACTGAGGGGCAGAAACACTGAGGGGCAGAAACACTGAGAGTTAGAAACACTGAGAGGCAGAAACACTGAGGGGCAGAAACACTGAGGGCAGAAACACTGAGGGGCAGAAACACTGAGAGGCAGAAACACTGAGTGGCAGAAACACTGAGGGGCAGAAACACTGAGAGGCAGAAACACTGAGGGGCAGAAACACTGAGAGGCAGAAACACTGAGGGGCAGAAACACTGAGAGGCAGAAACACTGAGAGGCAGAGACACTGAGAGGCAGAAACACTGAGAGGCAGAAACACTGAGGGGCAGAAACACTGAGAGGCAGAAACACTGAGAGGCAGAAACACTGAGAGGCAGAAACACTGAGCGGCAGAAACACTGAGAGGCAGAAACACTGAGGGGCAGAAACACTGAGGGGCAGAAACACTGAGAGGCAGAAACACTGAGAGGCAGAAAAACTGAGGGGCAGAAACACTGAGAGGCAGAGACACTGAGAGGCAGAAACACTGAGAGGCAGAAACACTGAGAGGCAGAAACACTGAGAGGCAGAAACACTGAGGGGCAGAAACACTGAGGGGCAGAAACACTGAGAGGCAGAAACACTGAGCGGCAGAAACACTGAGAGGCAGAAACACTGAGGGGCAGAAACACTGAGAGGCAGAAACACTGAGAGGCAGAAACACTGAGCGGCAGAAACACTGAGAGGCAGAAACACTGAGGGGCAGAAACACTGAGAGGCAGAAACACTGAGAGGCAGAAACACTGAGAGCCAGAAACACTGAGAGGCAGAAACACTGAGGGGCAGAAACACTGAGTGGCAGAAACACTGAGAGGCAGAAACACTGAGGGGCAGAAACACTGAGTGGCAGAAACACTGAGGGGCAGAAACACTGAGAGGCAGAGACACTGAGAGGCAGAAACACTGAGTGGCAGAAACACTGAGATGCAGAAACACTGAGGGGCAGAAACACTGAGAGGCAGAGACACTGAGAGGCAGAAACACTGAGTGGCAGAAACACTGAGTGGCAGAAACACTGAGAGGCAGAAACACTGAGGGGCAGAAACACTGAGAGGCAGAAACACTGAGAGGCAGAAAAACTGAGGGGCAGAAACACTGAGAGGCAGAAACACTGAGTGGCAGAAACACTGAGAGGCAGAAACACTGAGGGGCAGAAACACTGAGAGGCAGAAACACTGAGGGGCAGAAACACTGAGGGGCAGAAACACTGAGAGGCAGAAACACTGAGCGGCAGAAACACTGAGAGGCAGAAACACTGAGGGGCAGAAACACTGAGAGGCAGAAACACTGAGAGGCAGAAACACTGAGAGCCAGAAACACTGAGAGGCAGAAACACTGAGAGGCAGAAACACTGAGTGGCAGAAACACTGAGATGCAGAAACACTGAGTGGCAGAAACACTGAGGGGCAGAAACACTGAGGGGCAGAAACACTGAGAGGCAGAAACACTGAGAGGCAGAAACACTGAGTGGCAGAAACACTGAGAGGCAGAAACACTGAGAGGCAGAAACACTGAGGGGCAGAAACACTGAGGGGCAGAAACACTGAGAGGCAGAAACACTGAGAGGCAGAAAAACTGAGGGGCAGAAACACTGAGAGGCAGAGACACTGAGAGGCAGAAACACTGAGAGGCAGAAACACTGAGAGGCAGAAACACTGAGAGGCAGAAACACTGAGGGGCAGAAACACTGAGGGGCAGAAACACTGAGAGGCAGAAACACTGAGCGGCAGAAACACTGAGAGGCAGAAACACTGAGGGGCAGAAACACTGAGAGGCAGAGACACTGAGAGGCAGAAACACTGAGAGGCAGAAACATTGAGGGGCAGAAACACTGAGAGGCAGAAACACTGAGAGGCAGAAACACTGAGGGGCAGAAACACTGAGAGGCAGAAACACTGAGAGGCAGAAACACTGAGAGGCAGAAACACTGAGAGGCAGAAACACTGAGGGGCAGAAACACTGAGCGGCAGAAACACTGAGAGGCAGAAACACTGAGAGGCAGAAACACTGAGGGGCAGAAACACTGAGGGGCAGAAACACTGAGAGGCAGAAACACTGAGAGGCAGAAACACTGAGAGGCAGAAACACTGAGAGACAGAAACACTGAGGGGCAGAAACACTGAGAGGCAGAAACACTGAGAGACAGAAACACTGAGGGGCAGAAACACTGAGAGGCAGAAACACTGAGGGGCAGAAACACTGAGGGGCAGAAACACTGAGAGGCAGAAACACTGAGAGGCAGAAACACTGAGAGGCAGAAACACTGAGAGGCAGAAACACTGAGGGGCAGAAACACTGAAGGGCAGAAACACTGAGAGGCAGAAACACTTAGAGGCAGAAACACTGAGAGGCAGAAACACTGAGAGGCAGAAACACTGAGTGGCAGAAACACTGAGGGGCAGAAACACTGAGAGGCAGAAACACTTAGAGGCAGAAACACTGAGAGGCAGAAACACTGAGGGGCAGAAACACTGAGGGGCAGAAACACTGAGAGGCAGAAACACTGAGAGGCAGAAACACTGAGGGGCAGAAACACTGAGGGGCAGAAACACTGAGAGGCAGAAACACTGAGGGGCAGAAACACTGAGAGGCAGAAACACTGAGAGGCAGAAACACTGAGCGGCAGAAACACTGAGAGGCAGAAACACTGAGGGGCAGAAACACTGAGAGGCAGAAACACTGAGAGGCAGAAACACTGAGAGCCAGAAACACTGAGAGGCAGAAACACTGAGGGGCAGAAACACTGAGTGGCAGAAACACTGAGAGGCAGAAACACTGAGGGGCAGAAACACTGAGTGGCAGAAACACTGAGGGGCAGAAACACTGAGAGGCAGAGACACTGAGAGGCAGAAACACTGAGTGGCAGAAACACTGAGATGCAGAAACACTGAGGGGCAGAAACACTGAGAGGCAGAGACACTGAGAGGCAGAAACACTGAGTGGCAGAAACACTGAGTGGCAGAAACACTGAGAGGCAGAAACACTGAGGGGCAGAAACACTGAGAGGCAGAAACACTGAGAGGCAGAAAAACTGAGGGGCAGAAACACTGAGAGGCAGAAACACTGAGTGGCAGAAACACTGAGAGGCAGAAACACTGAGGGGCAGAAACACTGAGAGGCAGAAACACTGAGGGGCAGAAACACTGAGGGGCAGAAACACTGAGAGGCAGAAACACTGAGCGGCAGAAACACTGAGAGGCAGAAACACTGAGGGGCAGAAACACTGAGAGGCAGAAACACTGAGAGGCAGAAACACTGAGAGCCAGAAACACTGAGAGGCAGAAACACTGAGAGGCAGAAACACTGAGTGGCAGAAACACTGAGTGGCAGAAACACTGAGTGGCAGAAACACTGAGGGGCAGAAACACTGAGGGGCAGAAACACTGAGAGGCAGAAACACTGAGAGGCAGAAACACTGAGTGGCAGAAACACTGAGAGGCAGAAACACTGAGAGGCAGAAACACTGAGGGGCAGAAACACTGAGGGGCAGAAACACTGAGAGGCAGAAACACTGAGAGGCAGAAACACTGAGTGGCAGAAACACTGAGAGGCAGAAACACTGAGGGGCAGAAACACTGAGAGGCAGAAACACTGAGTGGCAGAAACACTGAGAGGCAGAAACACTGAGGGGCAGAAACACTGAGCGGCAGAAACACTGAGTGGCAGAAACACTGAGGGGCAGAAACACTGAGAGGCAGAAACACTGAGAGGCAGAAACACTGAGTGGCAGAAACACTGAGAGGCAGAAACACTGAGGGGCAGAAACACTGAGTGGCAGAAACACTGAGTGGCAGAAACACTGAGAGGCAGAAACACTGAGTGGCAGAAACACTGAGAGGCAGAAACACTGAGAGGCAGAAACACTGAGTGGCAGAAACACTGAGAGGCAGAAACACTGAGAGGCAGAAACACTGAGGGGCAGAAACTCACTAAACACATCTAAAACTGGAAAGAGCTTTGAGATTGACTGGACGACTAGAATCTGAGGTATATTTTTATAGACTGCTGAAAGCTACAGAACAGAGAAGCAAATGGATTCCCTGTAATTCAAATAAATAACTGGACCCAGGATGTCAATATGCTGAATTTAGGGGTAAAATCATACCCTATATACTGTATTGACAACTAAATTAAATATTTACCATCATAAATACTGTATAATTGGATGTTTTTAAATAAACACTGACAAAAAATGCATGTCAATATCCATGGATCACTGGATCTTTGGTAAGTTGTAAGGAACACTATATCGAGCCCAACCTTCAGTTTAAATAATGGTTTGTTTAACTGGTGTTTTCTCAGTTTCCCTGTTAACTCCAGTCATACAGCAGCTCTTCTGACACTCAGTCCGGCTGAGGGAGGGTGTTCCCGCGGGAAGGAGACCGCAGTCCATTCCCTCTATTAGTCATGAAAAAAGGGTTATCAACTAACATGTTCAGTCACAGTTTTCATTAACAGATTCAAGACTAGGGCCTGATGTGTTTCATAAGTAGTATCCCATGGTATAGATCTAATGAGAGGAGGTGTAAGAGACACTTATCAGAATCTTTATTTGTCATTTTACAAAAGAGTAGGCCTACAATGAAATGATATGCAATCTTATTCAGTGCAAAATCAATCTCCCACTTTACAAATAATTATGCTATATGCAAACAAAAATGATGGTTTAATCTTGGCAGGGCAGCGATGAGGTTGAAGACCTAACCAGTTCTTCACTGCCACAATCCTGCAGCAACATTCATGATAATAAATGTTTCTGATGTTTCCACATCACACATGTATTAGCGGGATGAGAAGCGCTGGCCGGGTCACGTGTGTCCAGTGGAAGCTGACAGCGCTCAGGATCACAGTGTGGGATGTTCATAGACACTAAAATACACTCCTCTCTCTTCTGTGGCACTGATACAGACGTGGAGGAGGCGTGATACGGAGGCACACACACAGAAAACAGTGTGTGAAATCAGCCAGCGCACAGAATCTCTGAGAGACAGGCGGATTGATGGCTGCTATAAATATACAGCTCCTACTCACACAGCAGAACCAGTCTGATCTGATCCTGTAATATACAGCTCCTACTCACACAGCAGAACCAGTCTGATCTGAGCCTGCAATATACAGCTCCTACTCACACAGCAGAACCAGTCTGATCTGAGCCTGCAATATACAGCTCCTACTCACACAGCAGAACCAGTCTGATCTGAGCCTGTAATATACAGCTCCTACTCACACAGCAGAACCAGTCTGATCTGAGCCTGTAATATACAGCTCCTACTCACACAGCAGAACCAGTCTGATCTGAGCCCGTAATATACAGCTCCTACTCACACAGCAGAACCAGTCTGATCTGAGCCTGTAATATACAGCATCAGCAACAACACACGCAACAGCATCTGTGAACAAAGACGACTGTTTTCAGGACGGTTAGGGGTTTCTGCATCGTGCCATTGTGTCCACATCGTCCTGTCAATGGACTTTTTTCACTTAAGCATATATTTAAATCAATATAACCCTAATCCTTCCCTAGCACTTTGTACCACATCTTTCCCCCGTGAGTCAAAATGACCCGAAGCCCTAAAATGATACTTAATGGGGTTTTTTTTGTCCAGAAAGCTTATTTTATTTCATTATGATAATAATTTTAGTTTTTTAATGCATTTTTTTGGGAAGATTTATTTATTTATTTATTTACCTTTAAATTACCAGATTTGATCAATACATAATAAATGAATAGTAATTTAAGCACATTTCACACATTCTTTCAACTTAAATTCAAAATAACTCACAATTTTATGCATAAACCTTTTGATTCAGCTTAAATTATCTTACATTTGGGTGTCTTTGCCGACCTCTTGTGGAAAAATAATAATATAGCATTATGATATTTCATGACTCTTGCCACTAGATGGCCTTATAGCTCTATAATGAGCTGTTCCTCTGGGTCCTAAAGTCAGTTTTTCTTCAGGATGCATTCAGATACACATGTAGACATTATAAACTAAAATTAGTTTTAGAATTTGGTTTTTGTTTGAATTTTGAGCATTTTTTTATTTAGGTTTTTCATGGTGTACTGAAGCATTCCTTATATTCCATTCATTCATAAGGGGGTCAAATTGACCCACGAGGGAAGGATTTGTTACTTTTTTTTATTTAAATTTCAACCTCACATTTGTTGTTTGTATTCGTGGTTCAAGTGCGACAACAATGAACACTCAGTTTTTTCAAAAAAGATTTTCGGGTCAAAATGACCCACAACAGGGATTGATTAAAATCACCAAAACAGCAGCTGATTCAAACACACTATGGCTGCGTCCGAAATCGAATACTTCCCTACTATGCAGTATGCCAAAACACCTAAAGATTAGTATGTCAGAATACATAGTCAAATTCCCCGGACGACTGTCGCATGAGGCCACGGGAGAGGAGTTATGAATGACAGTGAAGCAACGCATGAAAGATGTAGGCCTAGTATGTCTGAGATTTATCCATACTACCCATTCATGTAGAACCTGTATTTTAAACAGTTGTGAAGTGAATTCATGAAATGCTGAGCAGCGAGAGACTCAAAGACAGTGAAGAGAAGTGCGGTTAGAGAAGAGAAAAGCATTTGTAATGGATTTACATGAAAACACCTGTATGATGAACAAAAACTAAAAGAGACACATGGGATACATGTAGCCTATTATTATATAGCTGCTTAGAAACAGTATGTTCAAATAATGTCTAATTTGTTATCATTAGTTAGCAATGTATTTAGAGCATTTATTAACCTTTGTTAATGTTAATAAAAATGTTGATGTTAGATCTCAGTGTATTTACTGCGTTCATTGATGTTAACAAATCACTTGCTCGGGTTCTTTTTATTGATTTTACTTTGCTTTTAATACTATGCAAATTGAATTTTTTTTCAGAACAACTTCACAGGATGAATGTGAATTGCTCATTCTCTAGATTATAAGTTTCTTAAAACAAAATAACTTATAATACAAACGAAACCAAGAGGGGCCGGTAACATGTTGTGCTGAACAGCCGGCCTGTGGAAGTAGTGGAACATTGTAAGTGCTTGGGTACAATCATCGATCGCACTTTAAGTTGTAATGTTAACTGAGAGAGTATTTTGCTAACCAGCGATTGTTTTTAATTAGAAAGCTGAGGAGTTTCAGGGTCAGTCAACACATTCTTGAGATGGCATATAGAGAGTATTTTACAGTTTAATATAACAGCTTGGTATGGCAACCTGAACGTGAAAGACAAAAACAAGCTTTACAAAAGTGTTAATACTGCAGGGAAGGTGAAGTCACAAAGGCAGCTTGGGGATGTATTTGATAAGGCGGGAATAAGGCCAGACACTACACACACTAAACTCAGGGTTTGAGTTGCTTCCACACTTCCCAGGGGCGAGCCGGAACATCTACAAGAGATCTTTTACTCCCCATGCCATACAGGAACGTCATTTAAACTGAAGCAGTTTTATGTGTCTATTGTAGGTCGAAACCTACCTTATTTCAATCGGCTGCGCTGTTTTCCTCTTTCTGTTGTGGTATGTTGATGGTGGACGTTGCACTCTTAACTGTGTGTATTTTAATGTCATTTTAACTGTGGTGTCACTGATGCATATCTGTTCGGAGAAGTCAATAAAGTCTAATGAATAATGAATAATGAATGACTGATCTTAAATATGTAAATCGTCACCTCGGATTCTATCTGACGTTTCTGTCAAAATTGAGTTATTCACATATTCTTATTCTGTGACAACTTATTTACACTATGTGGTGTTTTATATATATTCTTTTTATTTAGAAAACAAAAAGGTTATATACAAAGTATGCTAAATCTTTGAAGCTCTGCGTATATCTCAAACCGCTCAGAATGCAGACGGAACCGTATAGGGGAGAGTGGGGCAAAGTGAGACATCGGGTAATGTACCCCTGTATCTAGGCAACGGAACACATTTGTGGTTATGTGACCATTATGTTTTCAAGCCCCTCCCATTTCTCCTTGGCCATAAAGGAGTGGACCTCATGGTGCTGTGATAAGCATGTTTTTTTCACAAAAATATTTTTTTTGCTCGTAAAAGTAAATTTTCTTGCGGTCAACTTAATCAACTGTTGTGCCCAAGCAAATTGATTCAGGTAGAAAAACGTATATCATACATGTGGATGAACTACCAACGTATAAAACCATGTGATGATGCTAGCTGAAGATTAGCCTGAATTGCTAAGAGAGATCGTTTTTTCTAAAATGTGGCGGTGGGGTAAAGTGAGACAAATGCTGTGGGGTAAAGTGAGACATGAGGCAAAAGTTAAGTTTAGTCTTAAACATATTTTAATGTAATATTACATTACATATGTTTTATTTTTAATGTCATAAACATTGTAGAAAAGCCATCATGCCAAGGCGATACACCAGGAAGACAACCTGGGACAAAACACCCCTCAAGGAGATGGAGAGTGCAGCCGTTGAGGTCAAGGAAGGAAAGAAGTCTATAAGAGCAGCTGCCAGAGATAGAAATATTGACAAGTCAAGCCTCCTAAGAAAAATCAGAAGCCTGGGGTGCAGTAGCTGAGGCAAAGAGGTGTAGCACCTTCTGCCTCTCACCTTGTCCGAGCAGAGCGTTTGTCCCCTCCTCGACAAAACCCCCAAGGTCAGTTTTAGGACCAAGGGGGCTCCGTCAGGTAGACGGATTTGTGCGTGCCTGAACCCGAGGCACCCTTCCTGGGAGCCTGCCAGGGAGTAAAGACAGCATGGGAATCTCGTCCGTCTGCAACCTCACGGACACTGTCCGTTTTTGTTTGTGGAGGAGAACCTTCCTCCACCGCCTTTTCTTTTTTGCTTCACCGTTTACCCAGACCTACCTTTCGATAAGCATATGTTTTACCTTGGGATCAACCGAGAGGGCTCATAGGGCGGGTGAGGAACCATCGAAGCCGTAACCGGGAAGGGTGCTTTCAAAGTGGGGGGAGGCGTAGGGCGAAGTTCGGCTCTAAGACGTGCCAGGGGAGCCTCAACTAAACCTCCCCCCAACCGTCCAAGCCTCCCGACGCGGCCACCGCCGCCTCTGCGGACATTCGTTTGAGACAGGCCATCTGAGTCTCCCGAGGTCGACGCGGCCCTCGTTACCCGGAGGGAGACTGCGTCTCGTGTTGACACGCAAATCGGGGAGGAACAAGCTGCCCCTCGACCGGCAGGGGCCGTCCTCAGGCGCCTCCAAAGCTCCAATCGACCAGGCACCCCAACATGACCCGGAGGCGCCTGTTTTCTGTTACCTTGATATATTACTCAGTCTGTTACTCTGTATAAAAGTGTTGTCTCCCTCCTCTACAACACCCCGAGCGTCCGTGTTTGGACCGCCGTTGCTCCAGCAGGAGCGCCAGGAGGCATACGGATCTGACCGGAGATGACCCACCCTCCCTGGAGCCGGCCCGGGAGGTCTGCGAGCATGGAGCTCTTGTTCAAGTACAAGATATTTTTGGACATGGTCCATTTTTACGAGGAGGAATATCCTCCAGTGTGTCTTACACCCCTAGCTCACCCAGGATGGTGCACGTTCACCGGTATGCACGCCCTGGCACCGAGGGACTGGGTGTCCAAACCAGACCCTATTTACTGGAAGTCTCGCTCGCACAAAGTGCACTTTCTCTGGGCTGGGTCTGGCTGTTTCCCCACCCGGTCTGACCACCACGGTTCTCTGGTCTGTGTTCCTTGTCCGAGCGGAGCATTGTCCCTCCTCCACAAAGACCCAAAGGTGCGTTTCAGGACCAACTTCGCTCCAGAAGGAGCTCTAGTGGTGGCGGAGAAATCCGATTCTGGCCAGGGGAGGTTTGAGTGCATGGAGCTTCCCAACGCATCACAATATTTTGGACACAGTCCATTTTTTTTAGGAGGAATTCCCTCCAGTGTGTCACCATAAGCAGGTGACCCCATGATTCTGTTACTAGTCTGACATTAGTTCTGGAATGTGTGGTTGTCAAGCTAGCTGTCAGGATTCTAACTCTTACAACATACTGTTGTTATGGTAGTTTCAGAGTGGGAAAAGTAAGTGGATCAGTTTACCCCCAGCTGGTTCACTTTACCCCTTTGATTTCTCTGGTCTGTCTCAGTTTACCCCTAAGCTGGGGTAAAGTGAGACACAAGACCACTTTTTTAAAAACAATCATATTTTCACTGCCCTTCGTCCTGAATACATTCTGATAATCCATTGCTAGGAAACATCCCAAATTAATGGGAAATGTGTACATTTGACTGATATATCATTTTAGCTTGCTTAGAGGGAAGCAAATGTAAAAAATGTCTCACTTTACCCCACTCTCCCCTAATTATAATAATTAATGAGATGCTTTAGAAGTATTGTTCATAGTTTGTTCATGCTAATGAAATCTCATTTGTAAAGTGTTTCCTATTACTTGTTCATTTGCCACATTTAACATGAGACAGATGATAAAACACTGATATACACGAATGGTCAAACATTTAAGGTCGGTAATAATGTGTAATATTGTTGAAAGAAGTCTCTTTTGCTCACCAAAGCTGCATTTATTTTATCAATAATACAGTAAACACACAGTGTGACATTTTAGTGTGAAATGACAGTATATTACAGGTTAATAACGGCATTACTTTCACAGTAAGATGCAGTTGTGGTCAAGTGTTTACAATTGGACTGTAAACAAGCTTGGTTTTACTGTCAGTTTACAGTATATGACACAAAACTGTCTGTAAACAAACACGTCATGCTGTATTTCTGCGACTATGAAGGTACCCAGCATGCAATGCAGCATGAATAGGTTATGTAGAGTTCAGCAGGGTTTGTAAAATCTCCTTAATACAATCAAAGTTACCTCGGTGTGACAGAAGGACAGCCACCAGATATCATGCATGACTTACCAGAAGGCACAATAGCTGTAGTAGTCAAAACGGTTTTATGTAAGGCACACAGAGATGAGCACAGGACTGTGCCGGAAATAAAGGCTGGAATGAGTCAATTTTCCATTGTTCAAAAATGACAGAGCAAACAAGCCAGCTCGTCTTCACAGAACTCCACATCTCAGGATCAGCTTTGCACAAAAGCTGCTTATTTAGGCTTTTACTGTTTCTGACCGCACAGTCCCCTCGAGTCCGTCAGTACCGTAACGTCCATGTTCTGTGTGGACCGACTGCAGAGACTGCCGTCACACACACAGTCAGAACAGAAAGCCTGACGCAACAGTGGTGTTATTGAATAATATATTATATCAGTCTTATTTCATCTCTCTGTCTGCTGCGTTTTGAAAGTAAAAATCTGTACGTTGAGTTTCTAGCGCCTTTAACTTTTACCAGTTTTTTTAAACAAAATTTAAATAAGTCAATACATTATCAATCCTTCTTCCAAAACATGCTTTTGTCTTACCCTGATTCACTACGGTAAGCCTATTATAAGTGTTTACTTACAAATTACACATATAAGTCACTCGCTAGTGTCTAGTCATATCTGTAAACAGAGTAAAGTGGCTCCGTGTCTGGCGAGTGTGTGTGTCTGTGTGTGTGTGTGTGTGGGGGAGTGGCAGGGGTTAGTTGTCACAGCGAGTGAGAAAGGTTTACAGGAAGAGCCACAGACACAGCCAGTGGAAAACGCTTTTATTCACTGATGAAGCGACTGGAATATTATAAAGGCAAACACTGGAAGAGTCGAGGCCGTCTCCCACAATCCTGCTAAACATGAAGACACATCCGTGGTTTGAGAGAAGGCACATGGGAAACTTTCAGCAGCACAAACATACGTTCATGTGAGCTTTCTTTAGCCCAGTTTATGTGCAAGAGTTGATATTTCAGAAGCAGAGGAATGAATCTGACATTATGGTGTGTGTTATGTCTCCAGCTGATCCGGCGAGCGTGAGACGATCGTGAGGTGAGTGTCAGATGAGCTCAGACTCGTGGCGCGCCAGAGCGGCAGGAAGAGTCTCTGAGCAACGGCCCGGGAAGTGGAACCTGCAAGCAGATCAGATCTCATGAACGTCACACTCACCACTGCGATCTGTCCATTACCACGGTTCAGACACATGTGCTCAGTTCAGCTGTACAGTGGTCCAGGTCCGAGCTCACCTGAAGCGTGCTGTATTCGGTGTCCTCTTAGTGTTGAACTCGGCCACGGGAACGCCTCGGGACGCCACCTGTGGGCCGAACACGGCCGCCGGATACACCACAGAGGACGTGCCCACCTGAGAGAGGACAGGGGCACACGTCAGACTCGGGTCAAAGTGTGTGTGTGTGTGTGTGAGAGCTGAACTGACCACCAGACACAGGTCACAGGTCTCCAGCTCCTTCTCCACTGCAGTGAGGATGTGTGAGTCCAGAGTCTCCCCGAACCAGATGACGTGAGGCCGCAGCAGCCCGTCACAGCCCTTCTGCTCACACCTGAAGAAGAGGAGGAACAGGGTCTCACACACACACACACACTCATGAACACACACACTGCTCACACCTGAAGAAGAGGCAGGACTTTTTGGTCATTGTGATTGATTGCTCCTGTCTGCCTTGTTGCTGGTTTGCGTCTGTATGCTCCGTATAGCTTTCTGCATTGAATCAATATGTACTATCGTTCCTTGTTGTTTATATTGCTAAATATAACTTGCTCATCAACATATGTTAGATATTGTCTAATATTGCCTATCACATTAATCATTAATAGTGAACTCCGTAGATCGTTCGGTTCCGGCTGTAGAGCCCGTGCTGCAGGGCAACTGGGTGACCGTGAGACGCTGTAGTCGCGGGACAAAACTCCGCTCTTCCATTCCGATTACCGGAACAAACCGGTTCTCCCCACTCAGTGACACACCCACTGAGAATCCTGCTGAACGTGCCCGAGTTATTGCCGATTATATTACAAGGAACGTGAAAATAGAGACACCAGCCAGACATCAAAGCAAATTTAAAAGTGCTGGCTAATGCTAAACGTAAATTCGCTAAGATTATTATTCACGTCGGCACTAATGATGTTCGACTCCGCCAGTCGGAGATCACCAAAATTAACGTTACAGAGGTGCGTGAACTTGCAAGTACGATGTCAAGCACTGTAATTTGCTCTGGCCCCCTTCCTGTTCGCAGGAGTGATGAGATAGATTGTGTTCACTCAATGGCTGGCTGTCTGGGTGGTGTCCGCGAAATAATATAGAATTCATAGACAATTCACCTTTGGCTAAGCCCCGCCCCCCTTAGTTACTGTTGCTACCTCCGACAACTTCATCTGGGCTCTGGTTTGGTATCAACATGGCTGATGCTGTGACAGCTCTTCCTGCTGAAATTTTATCAAACTTTTATAAAGCAGCAAATAAAGTGTCCGATAGAAGTAGGCAGAAGGGGCTGCAGTGTGCCCTCGAACTTGGCTATATTCAAGACATACCGGCGAAACACAAGCAACAACAAGGCATCCAAATAGAGGCAAAAGCATAACGGTCACAGTCAAAACATGAACCAGCGCATATCCTAATCGAGACTAATCTCTAATCAGATCTTGAGATCAGATCCCCTAATCTCTTCAGAATCACTGAGAAGTCTAGTTTCAAATATAATTATTTTGAAGTGTTGGTGCTAGAGACTTTATCAAAGAATTTGCTGATTTGAGTTAGTACTGGCTGCAGATAAAGCCCTAATTGTTGGTGATTTTAATATACACTAGTGCAAAGTGCCCGTGCACAATCCATTTTTGTGTGTGTTTTTAGTAATGGTTGGTTTGGTATGTTTGAGTTGCTGAATAGCCTAGGCTACTATTACACAGTAGCCTAAACTCTGAGAAAATAATAATGTTAAGCGCACCAGAATGAAATATAATATTCAGAATTAAACAGTGTAGCTGACTTACAGATTCAGTTAACATCCACAAATTGATGAGCGTGACGATTGAGGGAGCAGCTACACAGTGAAGAAAACGCTACTTAAAGTCCCCATGAACCGGAAGTTTCAAACGACTTTTCTCCAGTGTTGTGACGTATTTCCGAGTGAAAGGGAATATTGAACAGAGGGCAGGGTTTTACTTCTGCGCTCCTCCTCTCCATCTCTCGCTCATAGCAGAGTAACGGTTTGAGGGGAGTTGCCACGCCCTCGCACCATAGCACATGACAGGAAGAGAAGTCGTTTCGAGGGGGGAGGGAACTCAGGGAAGGATTTAACTTCATTAAAATGAAGTTCATAAAACCTAAAATGGACTTTTGACCAAAAAAAAAAAAGAGTTTTGGTGGTAAATATTTGCTAGGGTGTGTGTGTCGGTGGTATTTGATAGGGTGTGTGTGTCGGTGGTATTTGATAGGGTGTGTGTGTCGGTGGTATTTGCTAGGGTGTGTGTGTCGGTGGTATTTGATAGGGTGTGTGTGTCGGTGGTATTTGATAGGGTGTGTGTGTCGGTGGTATTTGATAGGGTGTGTGTGTCGGTGGTATTTGATAGGGTGTGTGTGTCGGTGGTATTTGCTAGGGTGTGTGTGTCGGTGGTATTCGATAGGGTGTGTGTGTCGGTGGTATTCGATAGGGTGTGTGTGTCGGTGGTATTCGATAGGGTGTGTGTGTCGTTGGCATTTGATAGGGTGTGTGTGTCCGTGGTATTTGATAGGGTGTGTGTGTCGGTGGTATTTGCTAGGGTGTGTGTGTCGGTGGTATTTGACAGGGTGTGTGTGTCGGTGGTATTCGATAGGGTGTGTGTGTCGGTGGTATTTGATAGGGTGTGTGTGTCGGTGGTATTCGATAGGGTGTGTGTGTCGGTGGTATTCGATAGGGTGTGTGTGTCGTTGGCATTTGATAGGGTGTGTGTGTCCGTGGTATTTGATAGGGTGTGTGTGTCGGTGGTATTTGCTAGGGTGTGTGTGTCGGTGGTATTTGACAGGGTGTGTGTGTCGGTGGTATTCGATAGGGTGTGTGTGTCGGTGGTATTTGATAGGGTGTGTGTGTCGGTGGTATTCGATAGGGTGTGTGTGTCGGTGGTATTCGATAGGGTGTGTGTGTCGGTGGTATTTGCTAGGGTGTGTGTGTCGGTGGTATTTGCTAGGGTGTGTGTGTCGGTGGTATTTGATAGGGAGTGTGTGTCGGTGGTATTTGATAGGGAGTGTGTGTCGGTGGTATTTGACAGGGTGTGTGTGTCGGTGGTATTTGACAGGGTGTGTGTGTCGGTGGTATTTGACAGGGTGTGTGTGTCGGTGGTATTTGATAGGGAGTGTGTGTCGGTGGTATTTGATAGGGTGTGTGTGTCGGTGGCATTTGACAGGGTGTGTGTGTCGGTGGTATTTGACAGGGTGTGTGTGTCGGTGGTATTTGATAGGGAGTGTGTGTCCGTGGGATACCTGGGCAGGTCTTTGACAGGTATGAGCGCGTCGGGGACATCAGGGTCAGGTGACCTGGCAGAGGATGAGAAGTGTCAGGTGACCTCGCATCACTGAAACATCATCAGCGGCGCTGCTCAATGAGGACAGGACTCACCCTTTGCCCTCCAGTGATGGACAGATGGGGCTCTTGTGATTGACCTCCACATCTCCACAGCTCACACATCTGGTCTGATACTGGTTACCTGCACACAGACACCACACATCTGTCAAACTAACACAAAAAGGGCAGATACTCATCCAAACCAAAACCAGCTCCACTTGAAGTGCTGGAAACGCCACTCGCTGGCGACCCCTGCTGGCCAGAACAGTGCAAATGCAGCCCGAACATGCATAAAAACCTTCAAACCAACTGCAAATGGTTTATTGAAAGTGTGCTAATTATGAAGTGTCATTATATGTTATTTTAAAACATTTTAGGGATTTATGAACTTGTTTTTTGTGTGTTATTCAGTCAAATAAGAAACTACTAACTAAAACTCTTCTTTCTATTAATGTGTCATTAAAAATGTCTAGAAAAATATAAACCGGTTAAAACACTGGTGCAAGGAGATCATGTGACCTTTGGAAACAGTTATGACGTCGAGAGACCTCGGTTGCTGAAATCACGTGACTTTGGCAGTCTGATCACTGGTTTGAAGCTAACGATTCGCAAAAGGTGTTTCTAAAGTGCCCATCACTACTTCATGATCCTTTGCTAGAGAAATCATTGCGGCCAGAAAGTAAACGCAATGTATACTATCAAAATGAAATGCAATCAGAATGTGAATGTGAAGAAGATAAATGAGTTTTTCCTGAAATCCATGTTGTTGATGAATTGAGGATCATTCTATGGGTTTTAAATCTTGAAACCTTTACAAATGGGCCAATGTTTGAAAGATGTGCAAACCACGTGTTTGATATTTAATGGTATTATTTACCATACATTTGCAAATGGTTTGTAAGAGATTTTTTTGCTGCATTTTCCCAGTTCTGACCAGCAGGGGTCGCCAGCGAGTGGCGTTTCCAGCGCTTCCAAACAGGGAATCAGTTAATGAATCAATTCCTTCAATTGAGTCAGTTTCATGTCATTTAAATCTTTGGTGATTAGATCTGAGATGAAAGAAGACACACGGGTCAGATAAGAAGAACAAACAGATCTGAAACTGAACTCCATCTACCAGCCTCATGTCATTTAGCCATCCTCTGAACAGAGGTCAGTCATTTACGAGAGTCATTAACAACCGCATCCAACAGCCAAATTAACTGGTTTTAGAGCAGTATGATAAATCGTTTATCTCGATTCAAACACACACGCAATCTCATTCCTAAATGACAGTCCAGCTCTGTCTATTAAACCATTGAGTCACTGAATCATTCACTCATTTCAAAACAATTTTAAAAAAACAATCCATAAATTGAACATTTTAAATAGACAGCAGCAATTATCATCTTGTCAGAACCTCTAGTAAATTCACCTTTGGCTAAGCCCCGCCCCCCTTAGTTACTGTTGCTACGTCTGTCAACTTCATCTGGGCTCTGGTTTGGTATCAACATGGCTTATGCTGTGACGGCTCTTCCTGCTGAACTTTTATCAAACTTTTATAAAGCAGCAAATAAAGTGTCCGATAGAAGTAGGCAAAAGGGGCTCAGTGTGCGTTCGAAGGCTATATTCAAGACATACGGCGAAGCGCAAGCAACAACAAGGCATCCAAATAGAGGCAAAAGCATAACGGTCACAGTCAAAACATGAACCAGCGCATATCCTAATGGAGACGGAGGCTGGGACTCACAATATCAGGAGCAACACTGTTCATGCAGACCTGGGTCGGTCTCTATTCACTTCTATAATCGTTATTATTTACAAAGCAAACGGACTACACGAGTATAAAGTTGTGTTTATTAGCAGTGTGTGCTAGCGTATCAACAATTAGGGCAGAGAACCGAAATCATGACCTAAACCAGCATAAAACTGTCTAACTAGTGTAACTTCACAGTAAGGTTAAAAGCTAAATGTATCTTAGAGCAAAAGTGTGTTGTTGATCTTGAGGGGTTTCGCTGACTGAGGACGTCCACACAGTTTAATCCAAAGACGACACTTGTCCGGATACGGACACCCCCTCCACCCTCTCTGGGAAACAAACGCCCCAGGCACAACGGTTAACCATATTTCTGATAAAACTACGACGGTAATAGCAGGGCTGGAGTGGGACTCATTTTCAGCTCTGGAGTTTCATACCGGCCCACTTTAGTTCCCTACTGACTATATAAAAATTATGTAATTAAACCCTCAGTATATGCAATAGTGCACTGTTCTATACAGCCTTAATTCATTGTCTTTTCTTTTAAATATACATTTCTATTCAGCGCAATAGCGTATACACAGGGTTTTATAAAGGGATCGGGGGCATATTATTTGTCCACTGTCATTGGCAAATAACTTAGGCCTATGTATCGGTGTTAAATAGGAATTGTAATTAAGTTATTCTCATTCTGGGCACAGTATGCATGCAACAGATAAGGCAATTGCTCTACCTCTCCTCTCTCGTCTCCTTCTCTCGTTCTCCTTCTCTCAGTCTCTTTATCTTTACCTGTAAATCTCACCTTCTCGAAGCTGAGCTTTGATTGAGATACAGTCTTTGCAAACTGATTATTTATGTCGGTCTATTAAAACTTCTATCGTAAACCAGCGGTTTAGTTTAGCCATATCTCGTGAAGCGTCGCGTTGGGATTCGCGTGCGGCCGCGGCTCGCGCTTCTGTGAACTTAAATCCCGCTTTCTTTGATCGGTCATCTCAAACATTTTGCCATTGTCGACGAGCGGTGTTTGAGTGCTGAAGCAGCTCAGATGATGAGGTCGCGATATGCGAATCATTGCAGCTCTAAATTAGAGTTAATATTAGGCAATTATTAATTCACAACGTTCATTATACACTCAGAAAAGTTACCGAGGTCCGGACCTGACTCGTAGACTAATTGGCCGCTTGAGTTTCCAGAGATTTTTTATTATTCTGGCCTATTCTTGCGCCTGTTATCCATGTTTTGTATATCTTATGTCTTGTTCGCACATCTCTAACAACTGACTTTTTTTTCTTATTTTTTCTGTGAGGCTGCGAGAAAATAATAATAAAAAAAATAGTGGGGCTGCGCTGTGACTGGAGCACGTTCAAACCAGTGCCATGACAACACCGGCCCTCCTGGCCAATAAAACAGACCGGCCCACCGGGAATTCTTCCGGTGCTCCCGATTAGCCAATCCGGGCCTGGGTAATAGCCTGCCGAGACCAACAATATGAGACGCCTGTGTTAAAGTCAATGGAGCGCTGTGAAAAAGTGTCGGACCGCTGTGTGGAGCTCGTTCTTGGCTGCGCTGTGATTGGTCAATCTACATTCTTGGGCGTGGCTTATCCAAAGGCAAATTGCATGTTAGTTTGTTTATTTATCTGTTCAAATCATGATCTCTATTTTAAACAAAATTGTGATTCTCATTTCTCCAGAATCGTGCAGTAAGTTGTTCATGATCAATCTCGCATCAGAGGCGGTTCTCTCTTCTGCATGTCTGTGGTGTAAGAAACCCTCAGGGGAAGAGCTATGAGCTCCGACTCGTTCATGTTGACAGGTCTAGATAGAAAAACAGCCAACAAGATCAAGCCCATAATAAACAAACAGATCCAAAAGACCAAAATATCGCGACCCACACCGAGCTAGACCGCTTTATGAGGCAAACCCAAACAACAAGCCCAGAAACGCTCACAATCAATGGCACTTCTGTGAATCAGCCTTACAAACATGAACTAAACACGGCTCCTCTGCTAACGGTGCTTTAGTTCAGATGCCAGAACATGACGAGTCTTTGGGCAAAAACTATTTTTTATTATTATTAGAAAATGTATTATTATTATTGCATTGAATACAGACCTAGTGTTTACATAGCGAACGTGTAAAGACTAAGTAAAACGCCACTTACAAAAAATAAAATAAAATAAAAGGTAAAACAACGATGTCGGACGATTTTGAAATTGGAGGAGAAAATAAGATGTTTTTTCACCCTTCCCTAAATTTTTTAACCAGAAGATGGGTGACCTTTCAACCTGATGACGTAATGTGTGGCACATCGCAGCGAGTGCAAGACCAGCATTTGTGGTTGAAAGTATATAAATGTGTATTTTGTTATAAAATGTCCGCTGGTTTGTCTAGATGAGACTCTTATTCCTCGGCTGGATCGTGTCGAGACTTTGAAGCTGCACTGAAACTCACATCGACCCGCTGGACCATTGAAGTCACTATATGGAGAACATCCTGGAGTGTGTTCCTCACAAACACTTATTTTCGACTGAAGGAACAAAGACATGAATATTGATGGCGCAGGGCTCTACGCTAACTTTTTTCCCAAGGAGTACATGTGCTCCTAAATGAAAAAATTTAGGAGCACACAAAGAAATTTAGGAGCACAGTACAAAAAAGTTTTTTTTTTTTTTAATTCGTTTATTAAACAAATGAACAAATTTCATGCATATACTGTGTGTGCAAAATTGGTATATCAGATGCAAAGGATATCAGTTGTCCAGTTGCTTTTATATGTTGGCCGTCTGGAACGCTTGGAGTCATTTTTAACTTGGGCTGCACGAAATTGGAAAAAAATTACATTGCGATATTTTTTTCCCTAACGATAGGCTATATATTGCGATATTGAGAGCCATAACTCCAGGCTAAAGACAATAATTACCATTCCATGATATTAATAATTTCACTAATAAGCAAGCTTCATTACAAGTGACAAAAAAGGTCACTTAATATTTTATTCCAAAATTAGAACATTTCTGTAAACACAAAAGCAGAACAAGTTTTTAAATAAAACAGCAGCTTTACACCAACCCCCTGATTGGTTTACAACAATATAACTTAAAATAAATATATTTTTTATAAAAATAACTTAAGCATTTTGGTTCACATTCTTTTAAGTCAACTTTTCTTAGCCAAAGTAAAACAGTGTTGATGTTGGTCATCATAATCATATGAAATAAACAAAATGATTTAAAACTTTTTAAATATATTTTGTATTAAATCTTCTAAACAGATTAGAGAACATGTTTCTGTAAACAGAAAAGCCGAACACATTTAAACAGCAGCTTTACCGCCTGTCAGCGCAGCCGCTCCACGCGCATCAAGAGCTGAGGGGGCACCAAAAAAATAGCCTAATGAAAAATCAATAATTCTAATGCCGATATTATTTCAGAATAGAAATACAGACATCCCAAGTCTCCCGGAAGTTCCGGGAGTCTCCCGCATTTGGATAGCGGCTCACTGATGCCCGCGAATTAGTTAAAATCTCCGGAATCTAGAGCGAGCGCGCCCGCGAGACAGAGACTGTGCTCCAAACCGCATAGCGCGTGCACGGCAGAGGGGGAGAGAGAGCAAGAGACCGCGCGCATGCCTCATGAAGCGTATTTAATATCTTCCGCTGGTGCTACTGTGCTACTACCCTTCACGTCGCATGTTCCGACGATGTGACTATCGCTCACTCGCACATCGCGATGTCGATGTTAAAATCGAATATCGTTCAGCCCTATCGCACACTGTGCTCGTAAATTATTTTTCAAGTTCGCACATAACTATTTTTAGGCGCAAATGCGAGTGAAACACTCGCACTGTAGAGCCCTGTGGCGTGGGGAACAGTAAATTATCAGGAAATTTTTATTCTGAAGTGAACTACTCCTTTAAGCGCACTGACCTGCTTTTTATTTATTCATCAAAAAATTTACAAATTCCGTGAAATTCCACGTTATACAGTGAATTCTGTCTGTCTGTGTGTGTGTGTGTGTGTGTGTGTGTGTGTGTGTGTGTGTGTGTGTGTGTGTGTGTGTGTGTTTGTGTGTGTGTGTGTGAGGAGGTGTGTGTGTGTTATGACTGTGGACCTCCAGCACGTGGTCTGCTTGGTGATCAGCACCAGCGATCGGCCCTGTGAGCATGTGTGTGTGTGTATGTGAGTGTGAGTGTGTGTTCTGACCGTGGACCTCCAGCACGTTCTTGGATCCGGCGCGCTGGTGCAGCTGGTCGATGTTCTGTGTGATCAGCACCAGCGATCGGCCCTGTCGGCGGAGCCGCTCCTCGCACTCGGCGATGGCCCTGTGGGCGGCGCTGGGCTGGGCCTTCACACACAGCTCTCGCCTGTAGTGGTAGAACTCCCACACCCTGCTGGGGTGGCGGCAGAACGACTGCGGCGTGGCCAGATCCTGCACACAGACACACACACACACACGCTCAACACTGGACTGCACTTTCTTTTTCCTGAGAATGATAGGTCATGTAACCGCATTGGACTGTAACCTGCTGAATTTGAACAACAGGTCCATAATCAGTCCAATGGCGAGACGGAACGTCATAGGCGGGTGACGTCATCGATCAGGAAACTGTAAAGCACACCTGAACCAAACAGCGCCAGCTTCTGATAGGCTGAAGCAAGTCGATCACGGGCATGCCGGGAGTATGCCAGGGCGACACAGCGTCTCGTTCCCTCTTCAGAGAACTAGGGTTAAATACGTCACCGAGACGTTCCGTTTCAAGGGAACTCGAGCTGCGTCGAAACGCTGTGGGAACGCTAATACCCAGAACGCCATAAGAGCAAGTGTCCGTCCGTGTGAAGTCAGTGTGCACATTCGGACGAGAGCACCTGTGCCCCTGGAGTGGAGCGGAAGTCAAGATCGTAGAGCCTCACGAATGTGCGCGGTGAGGACCAGCCTGCAGCATCACAAACGCCATGTAGTGAAACTCCTGACAACAAAGCTTTAGAAGCAGCCATACTCCTAGTCGTGTGAGCTCGAACAGCCAACAGTGAAGGCTCGTAAGCAAGAGAGTGAGATAGCCTCGACCACCCACTTGCTCATCCTCTGCTTAGATGCTGAACACCCTTTCCTGGGTGACCCAAAGCAAACGAACAACCCCAGGGCAGCTCTGTGGACATAAACATCTAAGGCCTAACAGGGCAGAGCAGATTTGGTTTCTCTTGGTCTGACGTCAGAAGAGGAGGAGGACAGAAAGCCTGCAGTATAGTAGGACTAACAGTATTAGCAGGGACCTTCAGGACATAGCCAGGCCTACAGTGGAGGAAGGCCTTTACCATGCCAGGCGAGAATTCAGGCGTGAGGGAGAAACCGAGAATGCTTGAAAGTCTCCAATTCTCTTAAAAGACGCGATAGCAAGAACAAAGATAGTTTTAGGAGTGAGGTATTTCTCAGCAACTTCTTCAATGGGCTCGAACTGAGCTAGGGAGAGGCCTTCTATTACAACGGCCAAGTCCCATGTCGGCGCCCTTATGCGGATTGCTGGCCACGAAGGAAACAAGTTATAAATGGGTGTCTCCCCAGAGAAACTCCACTCAAAGGGGGTTGGTAAGCAGCTAGTGCCGGCACGTACAGCTTCAGTGTGAAGGGGGAGCAGGAGCTCCAGCACCGCACCCACCGGGCAGTTAACCGGGTCCAGCGGGTGCTCTCCACACCAGGCAGTGAATAATCTCCACTTCAAGGCGTGGAGTTTCCTTGTTGACGGAGCTCTGGAGTGGAGGATGGTCTCCACAGCCTCAGTTGAGAGACCGGTACTCATGAGCTGGGCCCCTTTAGAGGCCAAGCCCACAGTTTCCACAGTTCTGGGCGGGGGTGAAGGATTGTCCCACTCGCCTGAGAGAGTAGGTCCACCCTGAGCGCAATCTCCAGAGGAGAGTCGTCGAGGAGAGACACTAGGTCCGCAAACCCATCCTGGCGAACCCTTTCCAGAACTCCTGGGAGCAGAGCAATCTGGGGAAATGCAACCCAGAGAGTGGACGGCTGGGTGAGAACCACAGTGGACATTGAGATGTCTCCTTTGAAGCGAACAGGTCAAGGTCACTTTTATTTTTATATAGCACCTTAAAAACAGCGTTTCTGCTGACCAAGGTGCTTCACAGAAACACAATATAAACACAAGTAAAAACAAACATCATACAAATTACATAGTAAAAATTTAGCTCACAAATTCTACATCCACAGTTAAGGATAGGCCTGAGAAAAAAGATGCGTTTTTAGTGCTGACTTACATCCATATAAAGAAGAAGACAACCTGACTGATTTAGGTAACGAATTCCACAGTCTAGGACCAAAAACGGAGAACGCTCTGTCCCCTTTGGATTTCAACCGAGAGTGCGGAATAGTTAATAAGCTCTCTGATGATGATCTAAGAGATCTTTGAGGAATGAACGGACAAATGAGGTCTGAGATATAGACTGGACCAAGACCGTGCAAGGCTTTAAATACAAAAGTCAAAACCTTGTACTCAATTCTGAATCTGACCGGTAGCCAATGTAAATGCCTCAAAATAGGGGTGAAATGCTCAAACTTTCTCTTCCCCGTTAAGAAGCGGGCTGCAGCGTTCTGTACCAGTTGCAGACGCGACAGTGAAAACTGGTTGATACCCGCATACAAGGCGTTACAATAATCCAGCCTTGTTGAAATGAAGGCGTGAATTACGGTCTCTAGATCACCAAACGATAGGATAGATTTCAATTTCCGTAAGCCCCTAAGCTGAAAGAAACTGCCTCTGACAACCGAGTTTATTTGCTTGTCAAATTTTAACTCTGAGTCAACAACAACACCCAGGTTTTTTACATGAGTGCAAATATTCGCTTTCAGCGGTCCTAAATCAGAGATTAAACCATCTACCAAATGGGGAGGGCCAAACAAAATAACCTCGGTCTTCTTTTCATTCAGCTGGAGAAAGTTTTCACCCATCCAACTTTTTATGTCATCTACACAGGCTAATAAATCAGATAAAGATCCAGAAGCAGGTTTAATTGACATATACAACTGGGTATCATCCGCATAAATGTGATAAGGAACCTGATGAGATTTAAAGATGTAACGAAGAGGGAGCATATATAAAGAAAATAAAATCGGTCCCAAAATGGAGCCTTGCGGGACTCCACATGTGACAGGAACAGGAGACGAATGAAACTGACCCATCTCCACAGAGAAACTCCTCACTGAGAAATAGGATCCAAACCACTCTACAGCTGAATCGCAGATTCCAGCTTCAGATTTTAGCCTGTTTAAAAGAATGCAGTGATCTACAGTATCAAAAGCTGCACTTAAATCCAGCAATACCAGAACAGCACAGTTTCCGGAATCCACAAATAGCAACAAATCATTTACCACTCTCAACAAGGCCGATTCAGTGCTATGCTTGGATCTGAACCCAGACTGAAGCGGATCGAGTATATTATTCTCAATTAAGTAAGGGGATAGCTGGTTTAAAACAGCCTTTTCCAACACTTTCGACAGGAAGGGGAGTTTTGAGATGGGTCTGTAATTATTTAGGTCAGATGGATCCAAATTTGCCTTTTTGAGCAGCGGATGAACTACTGCATGTTTGAAACAGGATGGAACAGAGCTCGTCTGTAAGGAACTGTTAATGACAGAAATAATATTTGGTGCAATTGAGTCGAGGACTTCCTTTAATAATGAAGTTGGTATATCGTCAAGTGAACAAGTGGTCGATCTTAAACTGGACACTATATTTGATAGTTCATCATGTGAGATTGGATGGAAGTGAGAAAATGTAGCTCTATTTAAAGGCAGACACCAGACCTTCTGAGATCGATTCAGTACAATCTTGGATCTGATGCAAATAATTTTGTTAATGAAGAAGCTGCAAAACTTCTCACATAACTCTGGGCTCTGAGCAGCACCGATCTCAGTAGAGGAATTTAATACAGAATTTATGGTAGCGAACAAAAACTTTGGACAGTGAGAATTTTGAAATATCAAATTAGAGAAATATAATGACCTTTGCAACGCGGCCTCCTCTTGAAATTTAACTAATGAATGTTGCAATAGCTGATAAGAAACTTGTAATTTGTCCTTCCTCCATTTTCTTTCTGCCCTTCGACACTCCTTCCTTAAAGAACGAACTTTATTCATCCAAGGCTGTTTTTTAGGTTTTCGTTTCCTTACTTTGTGGGGGGCAATTTCATTTAAAATCCCAGTACATGAAGTATTAAAATTTACGAGGGTCGAAGGTCGACCTCGGCACGACCAACATTCCTCCACAGGAGCTCCACCACCTCTAATAATATCAGAATATGTTGACAGCTGGGGACTAAATACACGGTATGAAACGGTCTTTTCCAGGACTTCGACGCCTCAGTGTGGAGGTCGGTAAAGAACGGCAGGCACCGGCGTGGAGGCCGCATGCGGGATGGCAGAAAGCGTTCATCGAGCTTGCTCTTCTGCCTTGACTCTTGTTTATCCGCTGGCCACTCAATGCTTAAAGGGCACCTATTATGGAATTTTTAAATGTACCTTTCATGTAGTGTGTAACATAGATCTAAGTGAACAAAAACATCCTGCAAAGTTTGAAATATGAAAGTGCACCGTATATAAAGTTATTGTCTTTCAAAAGTAAGAGTCGACTCGGAGTCATTTTTATGAATCGTTAGAAGACCGAAGCTTTTTCTCTGACTAGATGACGTCAACTTGTCAAGTTATTTGAATACGATGCGCCCACTTATTGCGCTCCAAGGCCAGCAGGGAAACATCATGGCGACGAGACGCTGCGTTCTGAAGTGCGACTCAAAAGCCAACTTTATTCATCTGCCCAAGGAGGAGCATTTGAAGACTAAGTGGCTACAATTCATATATACAACTAGACCACAGAAGTATAGTCCGAGCCTTGTGCTTTGCTCGCGCCATTTTGACGACGATTGCTTTACCAACTTAAATGCAGTCATTCGCGAGCCGGCTGATATTGAAGGAAGGTTCAGTTCCAAGTGTATTTGCATCAGCTTCCTCCTCCGTATCACAACCTGTAAGTGTTATTAATAATTGTTGCTTTTATGTTTTATGTAGCATGCTTAATTATTATTTTGTTTGTTGTGTAAGCACCGTTTAGCTTCTAGGTCTTCAATGGCAATTGTATTGAGATATGTGAAGTGTTTGTCGTTGTTTTCGGAGTTGTCTTAAAGAATAGAGTAATACCTCGTAGTAACGTAACTGCATTTTTTTATTTGTAAAAACGTTATGTTTATGCATCGGGCTAACGCAAACAAAGACTGATTGTGCTTTTACAATATGAACTCTGGGCTATGCTCGCTAACATAACATTAAATTCTTTATCTTATTTTTAGTTTTTTACTACAAACTACAAAGCAGTGGACTATAATCATTATTATAACACAATTTAATTGATAAAAGCATCATTGTACTCCGTGTTAAACAATAAGTATTATCTCTGTAAACACTGCTGGGTCATCTGACCAATCAACGCAGATTAGCGTCGCGCAAAGGAGGGGTTTGGAAAAACGAGTCGTTGAACGAATCATTTGGGAGTCGGTGAGCAAATCAGGTAAAAATAAATGCATATTATACGAAAACAAAAGTGTTTTTTGTCATTGCATGCATGTAAAACTGTTGTTGGGGACTCCCTAAACAACATTAGGAACATTTAAAATGTCATAATAGGTGCCCTTTAATTCCTCTACAGCACGAGTGAGCACCTCTACAAGCTCCTCTTGTAGACTGACGTGACGAGTCTTCAGCATCTCCTGTTCCAATACTAACGTCACCCAGCTCCTCAGATCTGGATAGTTGCAGTACCGGGCCTTAGCCTGGGCGGAAGACACCGCAGTGCGTCCACACAAAAACACTTTCAGACAATGATTCACACAAAGTGCTTGCTTCAGCCTATCAGAAGCTGCCGCTGTTTGGTTCAGGTGTGCTTTACAGTTTCCCGGTAGATGACGTCACCCGCCTAGACGTCTAGTCTCGCCATTGGACTGATTCCTCACGTGCTTCATGGCGCACTCACGCAGGGGCGTTCCCACAGCGCTTCGGCGCAGCTCGAGTTCCCTTGAAAGGGATCTCTCTCTAAATCTCTCTATTGCCAAAAATTGCATTCAATATTTTTGTCAACATGTTCTACATTAGTTATGCATTTCTTGCTGTAAGCGATTGAGTGAAAAACTCAAGCTTATCCTCCAGTGAAGTCATACTGATTTAAGAATGTTGTGCTGGAAAACGAGACAGACGGAGGAAGAACACGAGTGTTCAGCAGCGGGGGAAGAGTCTGTTGTGTTATCAAGCTCCGTCTAGAGCGCAGGCTGAACAGTACAGACACATCTTCAGTTTTATACAGCCCAGCATCTGTGAAAGTGTGGGGTTTTTTACAGTTCTGGATGTCAAATTATGTAAAGACGGCTGATGCGTTTCAGTCAAATAACAATAACACTGGTGGTTTTGCAATACCAAAACTTGTCAGTTTCTGGAGCACTCGTGATGGACTGATGCAAGTGTGTGTGTGTGTGTGTGTGTGTGTATGAGAGTGCGTGTGTGTGAGTGTGTGTGTGAGAGAGAGAGAGAGAGAGAGAGAGAGAGAGAGAGAGTGAGTGTGTGTGTGTGTGTGTGTGTGTGTGTGTGTGTGTGTGTGTGTGTGTGTGTGTGTGTGTGTGTGTGTGTGTTACCTGTGGTTTCCAGGTCCTCCAGTGTCCTTCAGCTCCTCTGATAGTTGTTACTCCATTGTGTGTGTGTGTGTGTTACCTGTGTTTTCCAGGTCCTCCAGTGTCCTTCAGCTCCTCTGATAGTTGTTACTCCATTGTGTGTGTGTGTGTGTGTGTGTGTTACCTGTGTTTTCCAGGTCCTCCAGTGTCCTTCAGCTCCTCTGATAGTTGTTACTCCATTGTGTGTGTGTGTGTGTGTGTTACCTGTGGTTTCCAGGTCCTCCAGTGTCCTTCAGCTCCTCTGATAGTTGTTACTCCATTGTGTGTGTGTGTGTGTGTGTGTGTGTGTGTGTGTGTGTGTTACCTGTGGTTTCCAGGTCCTCCAGTGTCCTTCAGCTCCTCTGATAGTTGTTACTCCATTGTGTGTGTGTGTGTGTGTGTGTGTGTGTGTGTGTGTGTGAGTGTGTGTGTTACCTGTGTTTTCCAGGTCCTCCAGTGTCCTTCAGCTCCTCTGATAGTTGTTACTCCATTGTGTGTGTGAGTGTGAGTGTGTGTGTGTGTGTGTGTTACCTGTGTTTTCCAGGTCCTCCAGTGTCCTTCAGCTCCTCTGATAGTTGGCACTCCACTCTCTCTCTCTCTGTGTGTGTGTGTGTGTGTGTGTGTGTGTGTTACCTGTGTTTTCCAGGTCCTCCAGTGTCCTTCAGCTCCTCTGATAGTTGGCACTCCACTCTCTGCACTCACTCCTGCTCCGGTGATGATGGCGATCTGACGCGCCTTAGAGAAAACCTCTCGAAACTCTGCCATATCTACACATACACACACGTATAGTTTATCATATAACTAGTATAGAAAACATTTAGCTGAACGCGTACGTGACGTCACGCACCTGAGTGTGTCCGGGCGAGTTGATTGACAGCTGTCCATCTCCCGCAGTGAGCAGCTGCCCTCAACATCAGCTGATTCACCATCACTTACTGAGGTCTAGTGTCAAACACACACACACACACATGTATAATATATCAATATGGTCTCACAGTCACATCAGGAACGACTCACGTCACAAACTAAACAAAGTTCCCAAAAGTGTATTGATCAAGTTAACTTATTCTAGCGTTAAACACAACACTGAATCCAACAACAAAGCGAAAGTGAATATAACGTTATACTACAGGACGCAGTAACACGGTTGAACACTTGTTGATACACAGACAAAATCAATAAATCCATCATCATCACACCACAGAACGGCAGAAGAGCCTCATATGAACGCTTCAGATCTTTGACATCGAGCTGAATTCATCGACTGCTGCCCGTGATCCACATACAGATATACATTCGTAAGAAGAACTGATAATAACCAAAATAATACCTTTAATCGACGCCACACGTGAAATGCGCTTTTCTGGCGTCCTACTACCGTAAACTACGTAAACATGTCGTAAAGTGTGTACACGTGTCGCAAAGCGCCTCTGTTTCTATGGTGATGTTGCGGCTCGGCTGAAGCGGACTGCGCTCTCTAGCGGAAGATCGCGAGACTGCAGAGTCAAACAAAAATCACCATAATTATGACATAAAAAGTCGAAAACATTACATTCACACTTGTTTCTAGGATCCCAGTCAATCATCTTTAACTGTAAAGAGTTAACAATTAATACTGTGGAAAAATAATAATGTAAATGTAAGATTACATTACTTCAAAGCGTTTATTTTTTACTGTAGCTTACTCTACCGTTAGATTTTATTCATTTATTTGTTTCAAATTATTTTAATCAAATATATTAATTGATGATTTTTTTTAAATACAATTTAATTTTAATACATTTATTTATTTAGTTACTTGGTTTCAACTTTTTAATTTATTTGTAAAAAAAAATTACACAGCTTTTTTATTATTTTCAATGCATCAAATGCATTTATTAATTTCTTAAATACAAGGCATGCATTTATTATGTCATGGCATGGCGTCTTCTAAACACCACACGACGGCACGGGACTCACTGTAGCCTATATAGCTGGGCTTAGTCATGTTATTGCTGAGATATATTTTCTTGGTAATGTTTGAGCCGTCTCTCTTCTGTTTGAGCAGGTGATCGCGGTGTGATGACCAAGAGCTCTGGTTGTGTCACACACACCTGACGAAACGCGTAGGTGTGTGTTGCTAGCAAAATCTCCAAGCCATGAAATAATAAAGGCTTTTTATATTTTTCTCGAGTGCTTTGGATTGTTTTTTCTTATGCATTTATTTTAATCTATTTTTAAAAAAAAAATCATTTTCATTTATTTATTTTATTCAGATATGTGTATTTATTTTATCTAAATACGATTTTATTTATTTAATCAATTTATAATTTCAATATTCAATCCAATGTATTATTTATTTATTTAAATACGTTTATATATTTTTTTAATTCAAATATATTTAATTATTTAGTTAGTTTAATCTTTAACTCATCTTTCTAGTTCTCTGCCGCTGGTCACGTGATATCAGGTTTTCAACGGCTCTGCATGAAGTATGTTGCTTTTCTCCGCGCGGGTCGGGATTGACCAATCACGCGGTGGCGATCGCAGAATAACGTTTTTTTTTTAATATATTTTTTTATGTATGTTTTAATAACAACAATAATAATTGCATGTATATGGAATTGATTTCTATTTGTAAGTGAGTTACCAGTCCTCGAAATGATCAGATGATCATATATTCCATCACTAAGCTGTTGTGTGTGCTCGCTCTCGAGCGCCCGCTGGAGGAGTAGCGCGTGACGTGTGTCTCGGTGTAACCGACAGCAGCAGCAGCTCGAGCTCTAGCTCGGAGTGTGTGTGTGTGTCCGCAGATGGAGGGCGATGGACGCCGAGCGCCGCTGCTCCGCCACACCGGGAGATCCGTCAGCCTCCGCACAGGTACAGACCCGAACAGCAGCAGAGCACACACCCGTGCCCGACACTGTGGCGGTTTACCTCAGATGTGTTGCTCAGCAGCAGCAGCCGCATCTCGTGTTGCCATGGTGACCCGCCGTCGTTTTCAGCTGAGTCAGCGCTAGCGAGAGCGAGCGCGAGGCGAGCGCGGGAACTACTGTACTGATGCTGCAGTATATATATATATCGAGATAGAGTTATCGAGAGAGATTGTGTGTGTGTGTTTGGCTCGGGTTGATGAGTAAAGGCGTGATATGAGATGCAGTGTGTGTGTGGCTCGGGTTGATGAGTAAAGGCGTGATATGAGATGCAGTGTGTGTGTGGCTCGGGTTGATGAGTAAAGTATGAGATGCAGTGTGTGTGTGTGTGTGTGCAGGTCGTCAGCTGTGCAGTAGTGCCACACACACCCTGCGGATAATCTCATTCAGATGAGACTGGTTAAAAACATAATTCAGATCTGGCCGTTGCATTTATTCACTTTTTGAGCATAGACGTGAAAATGAATTTTCCATAAATCGGTCATATCTTGAATGATGTTTGATCACAGGCTGAAGTTTGGTCTCTTTTTAAAGAAGGCGCTTGACAAATTATTGCTGAAGTGAACACGTTTTTTTTTTAAAGTGAACAAAAAATATCTAATTTTTACGCTTATTGTTGTGAAAAATGCACAAAAATACTATTTTAAATTTGTAATATTTTTTTAAATTTGAAATATATATTTTCCAAAACGAGAGAAAAAAAAAGCAGTGTTCCAAATTTGAGGTTGTCATCTTTAAAGGATCTCCCAGTGAGATGTTGTCGGCTGCAGTACCACACGCCTCCACTAGAGCAAACTCGTCTCACATTCAATTTCCAATGCGCGCATTATTTCTGTCCGCGAGGAGCACACGCGCGACTGTTTCAGGACCATTAACATGTTCATGTCGATGTTTGTATTTTGCACCATTCCGATGAAGTAAAAAAATAATAATATTCAGTCAATTTTATCATAAATTCAAACAATAAATAAATGCCGTTTTGGCGATCTTTACAGACGTTATGCGCCAGAGAAACAAGGGCGCCGCCATCTTTACAATATTGTCTTTGAACTTCCGTTTTGCGGTCGCTCGGTGTATGGGATCGCTGTCCAGGAGTAACTAGCTTTTAAAGGGGTCATGACATGGTTTTTTTTATTTTATTATTATGTTCCCTTAGGTGCAATTATAGTATTACTATAGTTTTTTTTACAAAAAACTTTTAAAATGTAGTGATTTATGACCTTTTCCCTGTTTCTCATCCTCTGAGTCACACAGTCTGTTTTGGGGGTGTTTCCCCTTTAAGAGTTCAGTGTTAACGCCCACTGTTATGATTGGCTAACGTCAGTGCCTATGCTTCAATTATTAACGCCCTCAGCCAGAACATTTGCGGATTCGGCGTATTTAAAAAGTAGTTTAAAGTTTTAAATACATTACTTACAGTTTGCGTCGTCGTTGTTGAGCCCAGAATAGTCGGCACGGACTTATCTTTGAGCAACAGTTTTCTGGCAAAGCCAGCATCATTTTGGGATTTGTTCTCAAAACAGTCATCCTTCAAATGTACAGAACAAACGCTTAAACTAACACTGCCGTGACTGAGACGTCCGCAAAAAATAAAGTGCATCCATTTTCCCTGACGTCTGGATCTTTCGCAGCGTATTCAAAGATGTTGTTTGTCCACAGCCAGGAACAGCACATCTGCGGCATCGTAATCTCCCTGTACACAGACCCACTCGCTGTCCGGCGACTAAACACTTGTGATGCGCGCGGCAACGATACGAAATGAGCGTAGTTGTCTTGCGCTTTAAGCGTAGTTGTCTTGTTCTGGAGGCGGTCATATGCAAACGCTGGTACGTCACTTCGCACCGTGACGTCACTTCTTACCATGGATCCAGAACGAGCTGTATTTAGAGCTTGATTAAATAAATGATTCGTTTATAATGGGGAGGACGTCTTAAGCTATGAAACTTGCAGGACGTTTTAATGGTACAAAGACCTCTTATATACCAAAAGATCAAGGCAAATTTGGTTTCTCATGTCATGACCCCTTTAAAGTCGGCATGAAATCAAAAATGACCCTATTTACTTTGTTCGCGGATATTACTAGTCTTGTGGTGAACAATTAATCCGTGCAAGTTAATACACGGAAAAAAATGGTTTGCCGAAGTTATCTTTAATCAAAGTCTGAAAAGTTACTTCCGGTCTGGAATGGTTCTTTTTCTGATGACGTAGGCTTGACGGCTTGGGTTGGTTAATCGCTTAACCAACCGCCAGGTTTAGTTACCTATGATCACGCGCGTGAACTCGGCAATCGACTACTTTGGACTTCGACCGAAAACAGGAAGTAAATACAGGTATGTGCGCTTGTTGAATTAACATAATTTTTATTAATATCTTTCACATCTACTGCAGTCAGATTCACTCATGTTCACTCTGAAGGAATCACTCAACATGGCTGGACACTTGTATGACACATCAAGGATGATAAGAGAAATAAAAGCAGGTTTAAAATTAGACCCCATTCAAGTCAATAGGGTGCAAATTTTAAAAAGAGGATAACACGGTGTAGGCAACACCGATTTTTGTCGTTGTTCTCTGTATTGACAGCACTCCAAATTTACTAAAAATTGAGCTCAATGTTAAAATTGACCGGAGTTCTCCTTTAATGTTACATTTACCTCAGAAAAGTCAATCAATGACCATAAACTTGTTATGCAGCGAGAAAAGTTACCTCTACAGAGGTACATTTTGCTAAGCATTTGCACTATATTACATATTCATTGTATTTTTACCTAGCATGTTCTTTTATAGATATAAGCGAGTATAAACATAATTATTCCATTGAAAAGTGATAATAATAGGGCTTTGCCACTGCGCGTGTGTATTCAGCAGTGTAACACAGTCACTCCTGCTATAGCCACTTTGGCCGGTTGAATCTTATAATTACATTTGTCAATTGTAGTCTCTTAAAAAGGCATTGAAATAATAAACTAAGTGCAACATATAATTTTTTCGATGTCGATACTGTAATATCTGAAACATGTCCACTACTGATTTTCCGCAGAATAGATACATGTTACCAGCTGCTCTTTCTCTCGAGTGACACACAAACCCGCCTCTCCTCACTCACTCGTTTCATTCGCTCCGGATGAATGTTGTTGCTGTCACAAGGCTTGAATTTCAGCGTGGGATTGCGTTTATTGCACATAATGTTATTAATTCCTGCGAAAATTTACCCTAAACAGTCAAATTCACACACAATAATAATGATGCCAAAACGGCGCTCTTGGCGAGTATTCCCGTTCATCACGACGCGGAGCGGAGTCACGATACAGCACTAGCCTCCAGTACCTTATTGCTTTTATAAAACGGTTACCACACAATACAAATATTAAAGCCGAAAAATATGTATCTATGCAACTTTCATGAAGTGAAATCACTAAAAGCCTTCCTTCCGCTAGTAAAAATAGTCCCTGACCGTAAACAGCCACAGAAGTTACACACATTATTTGGAGCGTTTGGAGTGAAATTGATGCGCGTCCGAGGCGAAATCCGCTTCTTCTGGGAGAGGCAAGTGCTAGGCGGGAAATTTAAAAATAATACTGTTAATGTGTCACGAAATGTAGTTTTAAGAGTTGTTCAATCGAGAATGTAGTTGTTTAAAGCTCAAATATGTGGTTTATTTATAATTAATATATTATATAATTGATAGCGCCTATTTAAAAAATGTGATCTGATGTTTCGGAGTTGTGAGATCCAGGAGATCAGCGGGCGCTCATGTAACCCGCTGGAGCAGCCTCACCTCGGCTAGTCCTCCTGACGTCTGCCGCTGGTAAACCAGAAATGTTTAAATTCACAATCTATAGCTTCGGCTCTATTATATGAAACATATAAGTTAAAATACATTAATGACTCGTTATAACGTAGGTCAAACGACTTCTTTAATTAACGTTATGTGAGTTTTTCTTCATCTCATTCAGAAATGTAGCCTAGACTGCAAGTGTTCAGCGTCACATTCATAGTTAACATCTGAACAATGTCATTCCTTCTTTCACGCGGGCATTTAGTCATTACAAAATAATAGGGGTGCAACGGATCATCATTGATCCGTGATCCGTTCGGATCAATATCTTCGGTTCGGCACACAAGTGATCCGCGGATTGATTTGTGAAAAAAAAAAGTTGCGCGCATGTTCAGTCCACACACAGCGCGGTCATGGCGAGCGGAGGAACGGAGGAGCTTGAATGCCCCGCGTCATTTAAATCCTCTGTATGGCAGCATTTTGGCTTCCCTGTCAAATATAATGATGAAGGAAAGAGGTTAGTGGATAAAACCGTGACGGTGTGTAGGAACTGTGGCACAAGAAAGCCATATGACAGTGAAACACATCAAGCATGGCCACGCATTTGAAGCGACATCACGCCGGTGTTTCACTGACGGGAGTGAAAACGAAGGCTGCACAACAACCGCTTATCACCACGGCATTAAAGCAGCCCCTTGTTGCACAATCAGACCGGGCTAAAGCCATCACAAACGCTATCGGTGTGTTTATAGCTGCAGATATGAGGCCATATTCGGTTGTGTAAAACGAGGGCTTTAAACACATGCTGAAAGTGCTTGAGCCGCGTTACAACATCCCGTCGCGCACCCACTATTATGCCTTGCCTTGTGCACTTTAAGTTGATTTTATATATTTTAATTTAATAATTCAAAAGTGTTAATAAACAAAAAGACAAAACTTATGTTTATTTGTCTTGTCTTTTTTTTTTTTTTTTTTTGCTGATCCGAAAAATGATCCGATCCGTGACTCTGATCCGAGAAACGATCCGAACCGTGAGTTTTTCGATCCGTTGCACCCCTACAAAATAAGTTATTGAGGCCAAACATTTAAAATGACATTATAATCTGAAAATCGGGCCTTCCCCCGTTTATCACGTCACTTCACCACGTGACAGCAGCAAGCAGGCTCCTGATTGGTTAACGCGGCGCGAATTGACGCAGAAGTTCAGATCTTTCAACTCGGGCGGCAGATGCGAATTCTCGTCAAACTAGTGAATGCACAAAAAGCACTATAAAATCATTCGCACGTAACACGCTTAGCGCGCCAGACGCTCAATTCGCCCCATTCGCTCGAACTTGACGCGCGAATGAGGCGTATTCGCGTCTACCACGCCGCACTATACGCCTCATGGTGCGTTCACACCGGACGCGAATAGCGCTTCAGGCGTGAGTGATTTCAATGTTAAGTCAATGCAAAGACGAGTTGCGCGTAAAAAAATCCTGCGTGCGAATACGCCTCATTTTATAGTGCTTTTTGTGCATTCACGCGTTTGACGCAAATTCGCGTCTGCCGCCCGAGTTGAAAGATCTGAACTTCTGCGTCAATTCGCGCCGCGTTAACCTATCAGGAGCCTGCTTGCTGCTGTCACGTGGCATAAAGTGACATACGATTATGATCGCTCCGATGCGGGACAGCAGGTCATCAAACTGGGCGCGGGATAGGCGGAAGTACCGCTGAAAGCGACCGTTATCCAGGCGCAGCACCTGGAGCAAATGGTGAAAAGCAGAGCGCCTCGCGTTTCCAGCCGAGCGCCTCGCGTTTCCAGCGGAGCGCCTAGCGTTTCCAGCGGAGCGCCTCGCGTTTCCAGCGGAGCGCCTCGCGTTTCCAGCGGAGCGCCTCGCGTTTCCAGCCGAGCGCCTGGCGTTTCCAGCCGAGCGCCTCGCGTTTCCAGCGGAGCGCCTCGCGTTTCCAGCGGAGCGCCTAGCGTTTCCAGCGGAGCGCCTAGCGTTTCCAGCCGAGCGCCTCGCGTTTCCAGCGGAGCGCCTAGCGTTTCCAGCCGAGCGCCTCGCGTTTCCAGCGGAGCGCCTCGCGTTTCCAGCGGAGCGCCTAGCGTTTCCAGCCGAGCGCCTCGCGTTTCCAGCCGAGCGCCTGGCGTTTCCAGCCGAGCGCCTCGCGTTTCCAGCCGAGCGCCTCGCGTTTCCAGCCGAGCGCCTCGCGTTTCCAGCCGAGCGCCTAGCGTTTCCAGCGGAGCGCCTAGCGTTTCCAGCCGAGCGCCTCGCGTTTCCAGCGGAGCGCCTAGCGTTTCCAGCCGAGCGCCTCGCGTTTCCAGCCGGAGCGCCTAGCGTTTCCAGCGGAGCGCCTAGCGTTTCCAGCCGAGCGCCTGGCGTTTCCAGCCGAGCGCCTAGCGTTTCCAGCGGAGCGCCTAGCGTTTCCAGCCGAGCGCCTGGCGTTTCCAGCCGAGCGCCTCGCGTTTCCAGCGGAGCGCCTCGCGTTTCCAGCAGAGCGCCTAGCGTTTCCAGCGGAGCGCCTAGCGTTTCCAGCCGAGCGCCTCGCGTTTCCAGCGGAGCGCCTCGCGTTTCCAGCGGAGCGCCTCGCGTTTCCAGCCGAGCGCCTAGCGTTTCCAGCGGAGCGCCTAGCGTTTCCAGCCGAGCGCCTCGCGTTTCCAGCCGAGCGCCTAGCGTTTCCAGCGGAGCGCCTAGCGTTTCCAGCCGAGCGCCTCGCGTTTCCAGCGGAGCGCCTAGCGTTTCCAGCCGAGCGCCTCGCGTTTCCAGCCGGAGCGCCTAGCGTTTCCAGCGGAGCGCCTAGCGTTTCCAGCCGAGCGCCTGGCGTTTCCAGCCGAGCGCCTAGCGTTTCCAGCGGAGCGCCTAGCGTTTCCAGCCGAGCGCCTGGCGTTTCCAGCCGAGCGCCTCGCGTTTCCAGCGGAGCGCCTCGCGTTTCCAGCAGAGCGCCTAGCGTTTCCAGCGGAGCGCCTAGCGTTTCCAGCCGAGCGCCTCGCGTTTCCAGCGGAGCGCCTCGCGTTTCCAGCGGAGCGCCTAGCGTTTCCAGCGGAGCGCCTAGCGTTTCCAGCGGAGCGCCTCGCGTTTCCAGCGGAGCGCCTAGCGTTTCCAGCGGAGCGCCTCGCGTTTCCAGCGGAGCGCCTAGCGTTTCCAGCGGAGCGCCTAGCGTTTCCAGCGGAGCGCCTAGCGTTTCCAGCCGAGCGCCTGGCGTTTCCAGCGGAGCGCCTAGCGCAGGGGTTCTCAACCTTTTGCAAGCTGGGCCCCCCCAAAGCTGGTTCATTGCAGTTGGGGTCCCAGTGCCCCGCCCCCATCCCCCCACCTTGCATAGATAGATAGATAGATAGATAGATAGATAGATAGATAGATAGCCCTAGGCTATTATTTTTAGGCCCACATTATTATTATTATTATTATAGGAGCCAAATGTGGTGTTTGTGTATTTTTATATTGGGTGTTGTTTCTTGTTTGTACACTGGGTGTCGCTCTAATGTTACCTGAGGTCAAAGGCATAAAAGCAGCATCCAAACTGGCAACAGGAAGGGGGGTTTGGCCCGGAAGGGCAAACGGTTTTTGACCGCTGTGGCGCATATAGGCTGAAAACTGATTGTTGACAATGTAATAGTATACTAATTTGATTTGCCTGTGAAACTGGATAAATGGATATTTACCTCTGCACGGTAGAAACAAATAAACACAATAATTAGCAAGACAAACGCCTGGACATTCTTACGACCGAAGCCAATGGTAACAGAAAGCAAAACAAACAGCGCGTCAGCCAGGGCATTACGGGGCTAAACCACTCCAGTAGCTGCTAGTATTAGACTGAGCGGTTACATTTAGTCAAAAACCTCGCTCACAAGCAACTTTGCTGGAATCGTGTGGGACGCAACGAGATGGCATAAAAGGATGCGCCGCTTTGTTGGCCTTGGGATTAAAACTACGCTGGTGGAGGCAGTCAGCTGTTTGTGAAAGGACGCGCAAGAGCTACGAGGCACCAACGGCTGTCGTGCAGCGGATCACCGGAACATCGCAAGGCGCCCAACGCAAGAGGTATGTGTAGCGCTACACTTTTGGCCATTTAATTGTGTGCACACAAAAAGAGCATAAACCCAATGCATTGGTAACCAGATAAGACGGACGATAGAGCTTTCACTGACTGTTACGGCGAATTTTGAGTGACTGACTCGTTGTCATGGAGGCGCGTGACGCAGTGTCGGTCATTAACGGGACTGGTGTGCTTAAAGTTACAGCTGGTAAATCCAGCAGTGTGACTAACGGTGCTCAAGCACAAACTGGAAAGCGGGCAGTGAAGCTCACTGCAAAGGCGCTTGCTGATAAATTGGACAGGTTGCAAAATGATAGAAAGGCTAAGCTTAACAAAGCCAGTGTGTTAAGAAAATCAATACAAGCTCTGATAGAAAAGGGTGATAAAAATCAGATACTGAGTGCTCTTGGAGAATTGATTGAGGTATGTGATGAATCAAAATGCATGCATGAATCTTTGTTGGGTTTATTGCCACTTGAGGAAACCGAAAAACATGAAATATGGTTTAAAGCAAAAATGCTGTTTAATGATTTATGTATTGCTGATACAAAAAAGTGGGTTTCAAGCAATGAAAGTCATGACTTGGTAAATGTTGATGGTATTGATGATGTGAATCCTAATGACAGCGTTTCCCAGGTCGGTAGTAAGCGCTCAAATCAAAGGAGTGTTAACAGTGGTAGATCAAGTACCACGTCCTCTGCACGGATTAAAGCGGAGGCAAATAGAGCTGCGCTGGAAGCTCGTGTGTCAGCTTTAAAGGGGCAACATGCTTTAGAGGAACAGGAGCAGCAGCTGAGGAGGAAAAGACAGCAGCTTGGTTTGGAGGCTGAACTGGCTGCATCCAATGCTAAACTGGCAGTACTACAGGCCGCTGATCTGAAAGGTTCTTCTCGGGCATTGTCAGATGGTATGAATTCCTACCTCCAAAAGGAAACTGTTAATGTTTTAAACCCTATGGCAAGGGAATATCAGCCTCGAGCAGAGAAATCAAAACAACAAAATGACATGACAAATTTGTCATTTCCACCGCATAAACAACTATCAATGGACGTGCGACGAAAGGTAACTGACCAATGGGTTGAAAGCAATACGTTGGGAACGTTGAATTATTCCCAATGCCAACCAACAACAAGGGACGTGGAAGGAACGCTAGGATCTCAGATCTGTCAAGATCCGCCTGGAGACATACTTAATATCATGCGCAGGCAAAATGAAATATCGGCCACTTTAGTGCAGCAGCAGCGTTCATTGTCTCTGCCACCACGAGACATTCCCATCTTTGAAGGTGACCCTCTACAATACAGAACATTTATTAAGGCTTTTGAGCAAGGAGTGGAGGGGAAAGCAGGAAATGCAGATTGTTTGTACTATTTGGAACAATTTACAAGAGGACAGCCACAAGAACTTGTGCATAGCTGCCAACATATGGATCCTGGGCGTGGCTATGTGGTGGCAAAGGGTCTTCTACAGGAGCACTTTGGCAATCAGTATAAAATTGCAACAGCTTATATTGAAAGGGCTTTGACCTGGCGACCAATACGAGCTGAGGATGTAAAGGCACTTCAAGCTTACTCCTTATTTTTGCGTGGCTGCCGTAATGTGATGGAGGAGCTCCAGTACATGCAAGAACTGGATATGCCTGTTAACATGAGAGCCATTATTGCAAAGCTGCCATTCAGAATGAGAGAGCAATGGAGGACAAGGGCTCATGACATTATGGAAAGAACTAAACATAGAGCTCATTTCGAGGATTTGGTTAAGTTCATTGAGTGTCGTGTTAGTATTCTTTCTGACCCTCTGTTTGGCAACATACAGGATTCACCACCCGGTGTCGCTGGTATGAAGACTCTCGCCAGGTTAAAATTCCAGCCTAGGAACAGAGTGACTGGAAATATCGTTGCCACCACAGTAACATCTAGGCACTTGTTGGAGGGAGAAAAAGAGCCAATATTGCCTCCGGGGAAAGAAAAGAAAGCTGGATGCCTTTGCTGTGCTCGTAGTCACCTGTTGGAAGAGTGCAAACAGTTCAGTGGAAAGAAGCACAAAGAAAAGATTTATTTTTTGAGGGAAAAGGGAGTTTGCTTTGCATGTTTAGGTCATGGTCACATGAGCAGGGATTGCGACAGGCGTTTGACATGCAAAGTTTGTGGCCAAACTCATCCCACCGTGCTGCATATCAAAAGGCAAACTACAGAGGAGCCATATCATAACCAGCCAACTTCGCAGGAAACATGTGGACATACAGGGGCCGGTAAGGACCAGTGCGTTCTGTCCATTCTTCCTGTTAAGGTGAAATCTGCGAAGGGAAATTGCATCATAAACACCTATGCTTTTCTGGACCCTGGAAGTTCAGCCACGTTCTGCACGGAAGATCTAATGCGGAAGCTGAATATTACAGGCAGAAGAACTAATTTCTTATTACGCACCATGGGGCAAGAAACTGTTGTTCCAGCCTTCTTGTTGACTGGTTTGGAGGTATCTGATCTGGACAGCAATGGCTTCTATATGCTCCCGGAGGTTCTTACACAAAAGAAAATGCCAGTTACTTTGGATAACAGGGTAACACCTGAAGACCTGGCTAGCTGGCCGTACTTGTCAAAGGTACACATCCCAAGCATAAAAGCGAACGTTGATCTCTTAATCGGAACTAATGCTCCCAATGTATTAGAACCTTGGGAGGTCGTCAACAGCTGCGGGAATGGCCCGTATGCTGTTAGGACGGTGCTAGGATGGGTTGTTAGTGGTCCGCTGAATGGTAACAGCGGGGCATTGGAGGAGGATCTTCCCGCTGCTATGGTGAACAGAATATCTGTGGGCAAACTGGAACAGATGCTGACCATTCAATACAATCATGATTTCAACGAAAGGAATATAGAAAAGAAGGAAATGTCCAGAGAAGATTGTAGGTTTCTTGAAACTATGGAGCGCTCGGCAATACTTCAAGATGGAAGATATTGTTTGAAATTGCCTTTCAGGAACAAGGAAGTCTATCTCCCCAACAATTTTGCAGTGGCTAAGCAGAGGATTGAGGGTTTGAGGAAAAGGTTCCTTAAAGATAAACACTTGCACCAAGAGTATACAGGGTATATGAACAATCTCATTGGTAAAACCTATGCAGAGCAAGTACCTCAGAAGCAACAGCATTGTGAGAGCGGAAAGGTGTGGTATATTCCTCACCATGGTGTCCACCATTCGAGAAAAGGTTCCCTTCGTGTGGTGTTCGACTGCGGAGCCACTTGTAAAGGGGTCTCGTTAAATGGTGAGCTCTTGCAGGGTCCTAACCTTACCAGCTCGCTGTTAGGAGTTCTAACTCGCTTCAGACGGGAACCCGTAGCTTTTATGGGTGATATTCAGGCCATGTTCCATCAGGTGAGGGTGGCTGAAGGAGATAGAGACTTTCTCCGCTTTCTCTGGTGGCCAGATGGAGACATCAGTAAGGATTTTGTGGAGTTTAGGATGACGGTACACCTGTTTGGCGCTGTTTCGTCCCCCAGTTGTGCAAGCTACGCACTTAGAAGAACTGCTGATGATAATAATTCTGAGTTTTCAGCTGAAGTTCTTCAATGTGTCAAGCATAATTTTTATGTGGATGACTGCTTGAGGAGTTCAGCCACAGATGAACAAGCTATCCATATGGTAAGAGATCTAATTGCTCTGTGTCGAAAGGGAGGCTTCATCTTAGAGAAATGGATAAGCAACAGTCGCATCGTCTTGCAAGCCATATCCGAAGATCAGAGGGCTAAGGACCTTAAGGAGTTGGATCTAGACCAAGATACACTTCCAGTAGAAAGAGCTTTGGGTCTGCAATGGTGCGTGGAGACTGACTCTTTCAGGTTCAGAATGGAGATAAAACAACAGCCTCTAACAAGAAGGGGTATGTTGTCAGTTAACAGCTCAGTGTACGATCCGCTTGGGTTACTGGCACCTGTCACTTTGCTTGCTAAAGTGATGCAGCAAGAACTCTGTCGGAGGCATTGTTCATGGGATGATGCTTTACCACAGGACATCTTGTGCAAATGGAAAAGGTGGTTGAAGGACCTGGAGCTGCTGACTGCATTTAAGGTGGATAGGTGCATTAAGCCAGTGTATTTTGGAGAGATCAGGCATGCGCAACTACATCACTTTGCCGATGCCAGTGAAGGTGGATACGGGACGGTAACCTACATTCGGATGTTAAATCAGGAAAACAACATTCAGGTCACATTTCTGCTTGGTAAAGCCAGAGTGACACCACTGAAGGTTGTAACTATTCCCCGACTGGAATTGACAGCGGCTGTCCTTGCTGTCAGAGTGGACTCAATGTTAAAGGAGGAATTGGATTTCCCGTTGGAGGAGTCGGTATTCTGGACTGATAGCACTTCGGTGTTAAAGTACCTTAGCAACGAGGACAGGCGCTTCCACACATTTGTGGCCAACAGAATCTCGACCATCAGAGAAACATCTGAACCCTCACAGTGGAGACACATTGGTTCTAAAGATAATCCAGCGGATGATGCATCGAGGGGTCTGAACGTCTCTGATTTTCTGAAGAAAGGCACGTGGCTAGGAGGTCCTTTATTTCTTTGGCAGCAGGAGGAAGACTGGCCTAAACCTGTGTCTGAATGGTCATTGGACTTAAATGACCCAGAGGTGAGGAAAGGGACTACAGTAAATGCCATCAATGTGTGTGCCGTTTCTAGTCCTACTGACCAGCTCATTGCTTACTTTTCTGACTGGAGGAGGCTGAAGACAGCAGTTGCCTGGTTTCTTAGGTTAAAGGTTATATTGTTATCAAAGGGGCGCCTGAAGGGGCAGTTGGAGGCTGCTGTGGCCGATCATTCAGAGGAAACCAGTCAGGATGGATTGAACAACGCTGAAGGACAACGGGGCACAGTGACATCTAGGAGTGGAATTCTGACACTGGAAGATCAATTAGAAGCTGAGATTGCCATCATTCGTTATTGCCAGCAACAGAGATTCAAGGAGGAGATTTCGGTTCTGCTATCGGGGAAATCAGCAGTGAGTAGACGGAGTTCCATATATAGACTGGATCCAATGGTGGAGGAGGGACTCTTAAGAGTTGGAGGAAGGTTGAACAGAGGAGCGATGCCTGAGGAAGTCAAACATCCCCTCATTCTCGCCAAGGATCAGCATGTCTCCATGCTTATTCTTAAGCACGTACATCAGACTCTGGGCCATGGTGGACGGACTCATACACTGTCTAAAGTGAGGAAGAGGTTTTGGATTACGAAGGCAAATTCAGCAGTTAGGAAGGTTATTGCTGAATGCGGCTTTTGTAGACGGTACAACGGAAGAGCAGTGGAACAAAAAATGGCGGACCTCCCAAAGGTGAGAATCCTTCCTGATCTACCGCCATTTACGAACACAGGAGTAGATTACTTTGGACCAGTTGAAGTAAGGAGGAGACGATCGACTTGTAAGCGGTACGGGGTTATATTTACCTGCATGGCAAGCAGGGCCATCCATCTGGAAGTGGCAGTATCCCTGGAAACGGATGCATGCATCAATGCTTTGCGGCGTTTTATCAGCAGAAGAGGACAAGTGGAACATCTGAGGTCAGACAACGGTACCAACTTCATTGGGGCGGAGAGGGAACTCAAAAAGGCTCTTGTTGATTTGAATCAGGATACGATTCAAGGAGCCATGTCGCAGATTGGAATCCGTTGGAGTTTTAATCCACCAGCTGGTTCACACCATGGTGGCGTGTGGGAACGGATGATCCGCCTGGTGCGAAGGGTTTTGACTTCTGTCTTACGTCAGCAGACATTGGATGATGATGGACTTCATACGGTGTTCTGTGAAGTGGAGGCCATTTTGAATGATCGGCCTATTACTAAGCTCTCGGATGATCCCAGCGACCTGGAACCTCTTACTCCAAACCATCTTCTTCTTCTGAAGGGTAAACCAGCTTTGCCACCTGGAGTGTTCAATCCGCACGACCAATATGGGAGAAGACGTTGGAGACAGGTACAGTACCTCTCGGACCTTTTTTGGAAGAGATGGATGCGAGAGTATTTGCCTTTGCTTCAAGAGAGGCAAAAATGGAATCAAAAGAAGAGGAGTTTGATGGCTGGGGATATTGTGGTAATAATGGATTCTTCAGCTCCTCGTGGCTCTTGGCCACTCGGCAAGGTTCTGGAGGTTTTTCCCGACAAACATGGGCTTGTGCGGTCTGTAAGATTACAGACTAAAACTAACATTATGGAAAGGCCAGTGACAAAGCTCTGTTTGCTGCATGGAGTATAAATATTTTTGTTCATGCTGGGCTTGACTGTACTTTGATGGATTGTAACATTTTGGCTCTCTTTTTTTTGTTTTTTGTTTTGTTTAAATTGTAATGGCTGCTGGTCATTAACAATTAGGGGCCGGTGTATAGGAGCCAAATGTGGTGTTTGTGTATTTTTATATTGGGTGTTGTTTCTTGTTTGTACACTGGGTGTCGCTCTAATGTTACCTGAGGTCAAAGGCATAAAAGCAGCATCCAAACTGGCAACAGGAAGGGGGGTTTGGCCCGGAAGGGCAAACGGTTTTTGACCGCTGTGGCGCATATAGGCTGAAAACTGATTGTTGACAATGTAATAGTATACTAATTTGATTTGCCTGTGAAACTGGATAAATGGATATTTACCTCTGCACGGTAGAAACAAATAAACACAATAATTAGCAAGACAAACGCCTGGACATTCTTACGACCGAAGCCAATGGTAACAGAAAGCAAAACAAACAGCGCGTCAGCCAGGGCATTACGGGGCTAAACCACTCCAGTAGCTGCTAGTATTAGACTGAGCGGTTACAATTATCATCAGTAGCGGTAGGTAGGCCTATTATCATTACTAGGCTATTGTTATAATTGGCAGTAGCACCAGACTTCTAATGTGAGCTTGCAGGCATTATTATTATTATTATTATTATTATGAGTAGTAGTAGGCCTATCATCATTACTAGGCTATTGCTATATAATTATATGAGCTTATATGCTATCATTGTTATTATTATTATTATAATCAGTAGGCCTATTATCATTACTAGGCTATTGCTATATAATTATATGAGCTTATATGCTATCGTTGTTATTATTATTAGGGGCCAAGCACTGAAAGTTTTTTGAATTTTCAAATTTTTTGAATTTTCCGAAAAACCTACTTTTTCGAACTCCTCCTAGGCCGTTGCTCCGAATTTCACGAAAATTGAACCAGATCATCTCCAGACCATGACGACAAAAAGTTATGGAATTCAAGTTGATTTGTCAAACCGTTCACGAATACCACGCAATTTAATTTTACGTTGCGCTTGCAAAAACAGACGTAAGGCTGTATCTCCACAACGTTTTATCGGATTCAGACCAAATTTGGTATATGTCATCACAAGCATGACCTGAGGCTACATGCTGCGTTTCGGCGCAGCGCCACCTACTGGTCCGGAGATATGAATAATTTATTTTTTTGCTTATAACTTCTGAACGGTTTGTCCAAAAATCACAAAAGTGGTCTCGTTAGATTCAGGGCGTCATACTGAGTTGACTGATATCCAATTTTCCCATATCGGCCATTTTGGCTGTCGGCCATTTTGAATTATGTGCTAAAATGCTGTATTTTATGAACGCATGAACGTATCGTTACGAAACTCAGTATGGGTCATCAGTACAACGCCCTAAAGGTACTCAAAAATTTATGAGACAGCGCCACCTTTTGGTCAAAAGTTATAATGAAATTTCCAAAAATGCTAATAACTTTTGAATAAATTTGCCTATAGTAATGACACTGATCTCAATAGATTCCTTGGGTTATGCTGAAAACATAGATACCAATTTTGCCATAGTCAGCCAAACTTCCTGTCCGCCATCTTTATTTTGTTTTAAAACCTACTTTTTCGAACTCCTCCTAGACCGAACGTCCGATTTTCACCAAAATCGGATCGTGTAATCTCCAGACCGTGCCGAGTAAAAGTTATGGATTTCGTGTCGATAGACGAAACCGTTTTTGTATACCGCAGTGGCAAATTTGAGGCATGATGCCAAAATGACTATTCAGGCTTTATATCTGCAATGCCTTGCCATATTGACACCAAACTTTGTATATGTCATTGTCACTTCACTCTGACCACATCACATCAGTTTCGTAACTGCGCCACCTATTGGTCGAAAGTGATAATCATATTTTTAGTTAATGTATGTGATTTTTCAACCATTTTGCCAAAATTCTTCTTTAAATGTCTTCAATTGCTCCTAGCTGCAGTTGGTCTCACACTCCCAGCCACTTTGGCATGTCTTGTCGTCTTGCTTGCGCTTGTTCTTCTTTTTTTTCTTCCGACTGGGCGTCTATGGCAGCCCATAGAAGCGTATGCGGGAAAGTTGTTTTGGTTTGACATTCTGATAGAGGACATTCCCAACATCAAATACACCAATTTTGGTGTTTCTAACTCATTCCCTCTAGCGCCACCACCTGTCCAAAATTTCAGAAATTGTATGCTAATAACTTTTGAACCGTAAGGCCTATCAACAAAATTCTTTTTTCCTCTGATTCCTGAGCTCATGCCGATTCGATTGCACTCTATGACGTCATTTTCCGTCATAATAGTTTTCCCGCCATTTTGAATTTTCCAAAAAACCTACTTTTTCGAACTCCTCCTAGGCCGTTGCTCCGAATTTCACGAAAATTGAACCAGATCAACTCCAGACCATGACGACAAAAAGTTATGGAATTCAAGTTGATTCGAATTACCGTTCTCGAATACCGCGCAAATAAATTTTACGTAGCGCTTGCAAAAACAGACGTAAGGCCGTATCTCCACAACGCTTTATCGGATTCAGACCAAATTTGGTACATGTCATCACAAGCATGACCTGAGGCTACATGCTGCGTTTCGGCGCAGCGCCACCTACTGGTCCGGAGATATGAAGAATTTATATTTTTGCTTATAACTTCTGAACGGTTTGTCCAAAAATCATAAAAGTGGTCTCGTTAGATTCAGGGCATCGTGCTGAGTCGACTGATATCCAATTTTCCCATATCGGCCATTTTGGCTGTCGGCCATTTTGAATTATGTGCTAAAATGCTGTATTTTATGAACGCATGAACGTATCGTTACGAAACTCAGTATGGGTCATCAGTACAACGCCCTAAAAGTACTCAAAAATTTATGAGACAGCGCCACCTTTTGGTCAAAAGTTATAATGAAATTTCCAAAAATGCTAATAACTTTTGAATAAATTTGCCTATAGTAATGACACTGATCTCAATAGATTCCTTGGGTTATGCTGAAAACATAGATACCAATTTTGCCATAGTCAATCAAAGTTCCTGTCCGCCATCTTTATTTTCTTTTAAAACCTACTTTTTCGAACTCCTCCTAGACCGAACGTCCGATTTTCACCAAAATCGGATCGTGTCATCTCCAGACTGTGCCGAGTAAAAGTTATGGATTTCGTGTCGATAGACAAAACCGTTTTCGTATACCGCAGTGGCAAAGTTGAGGCATGATGCCAAAATGACTATTCAGGCATTATATCTGCAATGCCATGACATATTGACACCAAACTTTGTATGTGTCATTGTCACTTCACTCTGACCACATCACATCAGTTTCGTAACTGCGCCACCTATTGGTCGAAAGTGATAATCATATTTTTAGTTATTGTATGTGATTTTTCAACCATTTTGCCAAAATTCATCTTCAAATGTCTTTAATTGCTCCTTGCTGCAGTGGGTCTCACACTCCCAGCCACTTTGGCATGTCTTGTCGTCTTGCTTGCGCTTGGCCCCGGTGATTGCTGCTTGCAGCTATATTTCTTCTTCTTTTTCTTTTTCTTTTTTTTCTTCCGACTGGGCGTCTATGGCAGCCTATAGAACCGTTTGCGGGAAACTTATACAAATTGGCACAGTGATAGAGGACAGCCTGAACTATCACCATAGCAAATTTGGAGTCTCCAACTCATTCCCTGTAGCGCCACCAGCTGTCCAAAGTTTCACTCATGTTTATGCTAATAACTTTTGAACCACAAGGGCTAGAAACAAAATTCTTTTTTCCTCTGATTCTTGAGCTCATGACGATTCAAATGCACCCAATGACGTCATTTTCCGTCATAATAGTTTTCCCGCCATTTTGAATTTTCCGAAAAACCTACTTTTTCGACCTCCTCCTAGGCCGTTGCTCCGAATTTCACGAAAAATGAACCAGATCATCTCCAGACCTTGACGACCAAAAGTTATGGAATTCAAGTTGATTCGAATTACCGTTCTCGAATACCGCGCAAATAAATTTTACGTAGCGCTTGCAAAAACAGACGTAAGGCCGTATCTCCACAACGCTTTATCGGATTCAGACCAAATTTGGTACATGTCATCACAAGCATGACTTGAGGCTACATGCTGCGTTTCGGCGCAGCGCCACCTACTGGTCCGGAGATATGAATAATTTATGTTTTTGCTTATAACTTCTGAACGGTTTGTCCAAAAATCACAAAAGTGGTCTCGTTAGATTCAGGGCGTCGTGCTGAGTTGACTGATATCCAATTTTCCCATATCGGCCATTTTGGCTGTCGGCCATTTTGAATTATGTGCTAAAATGCTGTATTTTATGAACGCATGAACGTATCGTTACGAAACTCAGTATGGGTCATCAGTACAACGCCCTAAAGGTACTCAAAAATTTATGAGACAGCGCCACCTTTTGGTCAAAAGTTATAATGAAATTTCCAAAAATGCTAATAACTTTTGAATAAATTTGCCTATAGTAATGACACTGATCTCAATAGATTCCTTGGGTTATGCTGAAAACATAGATACCAATTTTGCCATAGTCAGCCAAACTTCCTGTCCGCCATCTTTATTTTCTTTTAAAACCTACTTTTTCGAACTCCTCCTAGACCGAACGTCCGATTTTCACCAAAATCGGATCGTGTCATCTCCAGACCGTGCCGAGTAAAAGTTATGGATTTCGTGTCGATAGACGAAACCGTTTTCGTATACCGCAGTGGCAAAGTTGAGGCATGATGCAAAAATTACTATTCAGGCTTTATATCTGCAATGCCTTGACATATTGACACCAAACTTTGTATGTGTCATTGTCACTTCACTCTGACCACATCACATCAGTTTCGTAACTGCGCCACCTATTGGTCGAAAGTGATAATCATATTTTTAGTTATTGTATGTGATTTTTCAACCATTTTGCCAAAATTCATCTTCAAATGTCTTTAATTGCTCCTTGCTGCAGTGGGTCTCACACTCCCAGCCACTTTGGCATGTCTTGTCGTCTTGCTTGCGCTTGGCCCCGGTGATTGCTGCTTGCAGCTATATTTATTATTATAATCAGTAGGCCTATCATCATTACTAGGTTATTGCTATATAATTATATGAGCTTATATGCTATCGTTGTTATTAGGGGCCAAGCACTGAAAGTGCGGAGGCACCTATTGTATCTGTTCCCGTTCTTATTCTTCTTTTTCTTTTTCTTCCGACTGGGCGTCTATGGCAGCCTATAGAACCGTTTGCGGGAAACTTATTCAAATTGGCACAGTGATAGAGGACAGCCTGAACTATCACCATAGCAAATTTGGAGTCTCCAACTCATTCCCTCTAGCGCCACCAGCTGTCCAAATTTGCACTCATGTTGATGCTAATAACTTTTGAACCACAAGGGCTAGAAACAAAATTCTTTTTTCCTCTGATTCCTGAGCTCATGACGATTCGACTGCACCCTATGACGTCATTTTCCGTCATAATAGTTTTCCCGCCATTTTGAATTTTCCGAAAAACCTACTTTTTCGAACTCCTCCTAGGCCGTTGCTCCGAATTTCACGAAAAATGAACCAGATCATCTCCAGACCTTGACAACCAAAAGTTATGGAATTCAAGTTGATTCGAATTACCGTTCTTGAATACCGCGCAAATAAATTTTACGTAGCGCTTGCGAAAACAGACGTAAGGCTGTATCTCCACAACGCTTTATCGGATTCAGACCAAATTTGGTACATGTCATCACAAGCATGACCTGAGGCTACATGCTGCGTTTCGGCACAGCGCCACCTACTGGTCCGGAGATATGAAGAATTTATGTTTTTGCTTATAACTTCTGAACGGTTTGTCCAAAAATCACAAAAGTGGTCTCGTTAGGTTCAGGGCGTCATACTGAGTCGACTGATATCCAATTTTCCCATATCGGCCATTTTGGCTGTCGGCCATTTTGAATTATGTGCTAAAATGCTGTATTTTATGAACGCATGAACGTATCGTTACGAAACTCAGTATGGGTCATCAGTACAACGCCCTAAAGGTACTCAAAAATTTATGAGACAGCGCCACCTTTTGGTCAAAAGTTATAATGAAATTTCCAAAAATGCTAATAACTTTTGAATAAATTTGCCTATAGTAAGGACACTGATATTAATAGATTCCTTGGGTTATGCTGAAAACATAGATACCAATTTTGCCATAGTCAGCCAAACTTCCTGTCCGCCATCTTTATTTTCTTTTAAAACCTACTTTTTCGAACTCCTCCTAGACCGAACGTCTGATTTTCACCAAAATCGGGTCGTGTCATCTCCAGACCGTGCCGAGTAAAAGTTATGGATTTCGTGTCGATAGACAAAACCGTTTTTGTATACCGCAGTGGCAAAGTTGAGGCATGATGCCAAAATGACTATTCAGGCTTTATATCTGCAATGCCTTGACATATTGACACCAAACTTTGTATGTGTCATTGTCACTTCCCTCTGACCACATCACATCAGTTTTGTAATTGCGCCACCTATTGGTCGAAAGTGATAATCATATTTTTAGTTAATGTATGTGATTTTTCAACCATTTTGCCAAAATTGATCTTCAAATGTCTTTAATTGCTCCTTGCTGCAGTTTGTCTCACACTTTCAGCCATGTAGGCATATCTCGTCGTCTGCTTTTGCGCTTGGCCCCGTGATGGCTGCTTGCAGCTATATTTATTATTATTATTCCGTTTCTTCTTCTTCTTCCGCCATTGAAGTCTATGGCAGCCCTATGAACCGCTTGCGGGAAAGTTGATTTTATTTGACATTCTGATAGAGGACAGTCCCAACATTAAATACACCAATTTTGGTGTCTCCAACTCATTCCCTCTAGCGCCACCAACAGTCCAAAGTTTCACTCATGTCTATGCTGATAACTTTTGAACCGTAAGGGCTAGAATCAAAATTCTTTTTTCCTCTGATTCCTGAGCTCACGACGATTCGATTGCACCCTATGACGTCATTTTCCGTCATAATAGTTTTCCCGCCATTTTGAATTTTCCAAAAAACCTACTTTTTCGAACTCCTCCTAGGCCGTTGCTCCGAATTTCACGAAAATTGAACCAGATCAACTCCAGACCATGACGACAAAAAGTTATGGAATTCAAGTTGATTCGAATTACCGTTCTCGAATACCGCGCAAATAAATTTTACGTAGCGCTTGCAAAAACAGACGTAAGGCCGTATCTCCACAACGCTTTATCGGATTCAGACCAAATTTGGTACATGTCATCACAAGCATGACCTGAGGCTACATGCTGCGTTTCGGCGCAGCGCCACCTACTGGTCCGGAGATATGAAGAATTTATGTTTTTGCTTATAACTTCTGAACGGTTTGTCCAAAAATCATAAAAGTGGTCTCGTTAGATTCAGGGCGTCATGCTGAGTTGACTGATATCCAATTTTCCCATATCGGCCATTTTGGCTGTCGGCCATTTTGAATTATGTGCTAAAATGCTGTATTTTATGAACGCATGAACGTATCGTTACGAAACTCAGTATGGGTCATCAGTACAACGCCCTAAAGGTACTCAAAAATTTATGAGACAGCGCCACCTTTTGGTCAAAAGTTATAATGAAATTTCCAAAAATGCTAATAACTTTTGAATAAATTTGCCTATAGTAATGACACTGATCTCAATAGATTCCTTGGGTTATGCTGAAAACATAGATACCAATTTTGCCATAGTCAGCCAAACTTCCTGTCCGCCATCTTTATTTTCTTTTAAAACCTACTTTTTCGAACTCCTCCTAGACCGAATGTCCGATTTTCACCAAAATCGGATCGTGTCATCTCCAGACCGTGCCGAGTGAAAGTTATGGATTTCGTGTCGATAGACGAAACCGTTTTCGTATACCGTAGTGGCAAAGTTGAGGCATGATGCCAAAATGACTATTCAGGCTTTATATCTGCAATGCCTTGACATATTGACACCAAACTTTGTAAGTGTCATTGTCACTTCACTCTGACCACATCACATCAGTTTCGTAACTGCGCCACCTATTGGTCGAAAGTGATAATCATATTTTTAGTTATTGTATGTTATTTTTCAACCATTTTGCCAAAATTCATCTTTAAATGTCTTCAATTGCTCCTTGCTGCAGTTGGTCTCTCACTTCCAGCCACTTTGGCATGTCTTGTCGTCTTGCTTGCGCTTGGCCCCGGTGATTGCTGCTTGCAGCTATATTTATTATTATTATTATAATCAGTAGGCCTATCATCATTACTAGGCTATTGCTATATAATTATATGAGCTTACATGCTATCGTTGTTATTAGGGGCCAAGCACTGAAAGTGCGGAGGCACCTATTGTTTTTGTTGGCGTTCTTATTATTATTATTCTTCCGTTTCTTCTTCTTCTTCCGCCATTGAAGTCTATGGCAGCCCTATGAACCGCTTGCGGGAAAGTTGATTTTATTTGACATTCTGATAGAGGACAGTCCCAACATTAAATACACCAATTTTGGTGTCTCCAACTCATTCCCTCTAGCGCCACCAACAGTCCAAAGTTTCACTCATGTCTATGCTGATAACTTTTGAACCGTAAGGGCTAGAATCAAAATTCTTTTTTCCTCTGATTCATGAGCTCACGACGATTCGATTGCACCCTATGACGTCATTTTCCGTCATAATAGTTTTCCCGCCATTTTGAATTTTCCAAAAAACCTACTTTTTCGAACTCCTCCTAGGCCGTTGCTCCGAATTTCACGAAAATTGAACCAGATCAACTCCAGACCATGACGACAAAAAGTTATGGAATTCAAGTTGATTCGAATTACCGTTCTCGAATACCGCGCAAATAAATTTTACGTAGCGCTTGCAAAAACAGACGTAAGGCCGTATCTCCACAACGCTTTATCGGATTCAGACCAAATTTGGTACATGTCATCACAAGCATGACCTGAGGCTACATGCTGCGTTTCGGCGCAGCGCCACCTACTGGTCCGGAGATATGAAGAATTTATATTTTTGCTTATAACTTCTGAACGGTTTGTCCAAAAATCACAAAAGTGGTCTCGTTAGATTCAGGGCATCGTGCTGAGTCGACTGATATCCAATTTTCCCATATCGGCCATTTTGGCTGTCGGCCATTTTGAATTATGTGCTAAAATGCTGTATTTTATGAACGCATGAACGTATCGTTACGAAACTCAGTATGGGTCATCAGTACAACGCCCTAAAAGTACTCAAAAATTTATGAGACAGCGCCACCTTTTGGTCAAAAGTTATAATGAAATTTCCAAAAATGCTAATAACTTTTGAATAAATTTGCCTATACTAATGACACTGATCTCAATAGATTCCTTGGGTTATGCTGAAAACATAGATACCAATTTTGCCATAGTCAATCAAAGTTCCTGTCCGCCATCTTTATTTTCTTTTAAAACCTACTTTTTCGAACTCCTCCTAGACCGAACGTCCGATTTTCACCAAAATCGGATCGTGTCATCTCCAGACTGTGCCGAGTAAAAGTTATGGATTTCGTGTCGATAGACAAAACCGTTTTCGTATACCGCAGCGGCAAAGTTGAGGCATGATGCCAAAATGACTATTCAGGCTTTATATCTGCAATGCCTTGACATATTGACACCAAACTTTGTATGTGTCATTGTCACTTCACTCTGACCACATCACATCAGTTTCGTAACTGCGCCACCTATTGGTCGAAAGTGATAATCATATTTTTAGTTATTGTATGTGATTTTTCAACCATTTTGCCAAAATTCATCTTCAAATGTCTTTAATTGCTCCTTGCTGCAGTGGGTCTCACACTCCCAGCCACTTTGGCATGTCTTGTCGTCTTGCTTGCGCTTGGCCCCGGTGATTGCTGCTTGCAGCTATATTTATTATTATTATTATAATCAGTAGGCCTATTATCATTACTAGGCTATTGCTGTAATTGGGAATTGGCACCAGACCTCTGATATTAATTTAATTTATGCTTTGTTATTATTACTAGGCCTAATAGTAGGCATCATCTGCATTTTTTACAGAAGCTTGCAGGTAGGTGATGTTAATGTGAGACCTGAGCCTGCTTTGCCTTGCAAAGATCCTCAATTCTTGGCTCAATGTTTGATAAACATAGCCTCAAATCATCCTCTATTTGTGCACGATTGCGGTATTTTGTTTTGAGTGCAGTCATTTTTGAGAATCCTGCCTCACACAAATATGTTGACGCGAAAGGAAGGAGAATCTTCAAGGCGACGTCACAGAGTTGAGGGTTGGCTTGTTGGTTCTCACAAGAAATTTCTCCATTTTTGTTGTTTTCAATAAAGTTTAGGCAATATGTAACTGTGTGTGTGGCTATGTTGAGAGACGTATAATCAGTCGGGACTTAGGCACGATCTTTAATTAAACAAACAAAATAATTATTTTGCAGACAATTCAGATTTTATTCAAATACTTAACGATTGCAGTCCTCATCTGTGTGTGTGTGTGTGTGTGTGTGTCTTAGTCGCGTGGGTAGTTTTAGCTAAGTGTAGCTAATGCCTAGCAGTTAAAAAAATACTAGCTAGGGCTGAGATTTGATCTAATCTTTAACAAAAATGTTTGTGGGTTTAGTCTTTAAAAAGACTGTTGGGGTTTTGTAGTAAAGGCCAACGTAAATCGAGATTTGATAACAGACTAGCGAGAGCTGGCACAAGCGAACTTGGCAAGAGACTAGACTAGAGTGAATGGAGAGCTATGTCGTGAGTCAATTTAAATGCAGTGATTTATTTTTGTGTGAGTGAGTGAACATTTACATTTACCCCGCTCTGTAAGCCAGGGCGGGAACCATGCGCATGCGCGATTCATTTGCAGCCTGGACGCGGAGAGGTGTGTGTCTTCTCCCTGCTCTGACTGCAGGCTGGGACTGCTGCGCGATGCTACTGAGAGACTGACCGCTTGTGAGTGCTTTTGGACGGGAGAGGGGCTCACGGCAGCACCCGCTGCTCGTTGAGCACAGTAGGCCTAACTGCAAAGTGATTCGTGCTTTCGAGTCTCCAAACACCACAAAAGTCTCCAAAAACACCAGTAAAAGTCGCTGGATTTGTTGCTTTTGACAACAACAACAACACAAAATCGCCAAGAGGATGATTTGTTTGTGTTATAATCAAGTGGGGGGGAAAGGTGGCGGTACTCTCTTTGCATTGGCAAATCATGACATTTTTACAGTGAAAAACAAAACTTGGAGATATTGCTGTTACAACAAATTATTTATTATTGTTATTTATTTATTAACAACATAAATGTATTTAAACATGTTTGTGTGTGTGTGGCTGCGTGCGTCTGAGCATTTCACAAAAAATAAAGGAAAGCTAACTGACTAGCTTATTCGTATATATATATAGTTTTGAAACTTTCGTCCGTCATAAAAATTAATTCGGATGGTTAGATTTTCTGTATTTTTCGCATCCGTAGCAAATATTTTGAAGGGTGTTTTTGACAATTGAGAGCCACCAAATGACGAATATGAGAAACGAATACGACAGTTTCGGACTCAGTCAGGGTGCATGGATCTTATACTTTTGAGGCTTGCACAGCTTCTCAAGGAGAAATTAAACAAATGAGCGCCGTTTTCTAAAGTCTATGAGCGCAGGCAGCACACACAAATAAACTAAATTGGCATACTGCAGTTAAATTTCAAAATGTGGTGTTTTGATATTTATTACATTTGAATACAGTTCAGCATCATAGGCTACATCACACGACCTGACGACCAAGAAAGCTGACATTGACCATCACTTAATTTACCATCACCTCACGATTGAAAATGTGACACTAATTTTATATGACGTTCAACAAACAAGTTAATAATATTAAGTCACTTACATTTTAGACGAAATAATGACTGATTTGGACATTTGGTCTATTTTAGCAGCGAAAATATATCCAATGAATCCAAACAAAGATCACAGCATAGCGCATCTCACAGCATCACTCAATCGTGTTTTGAATGATTCAGGGTTTTGAACGAATCGGTTGAGTCAAAGATGTAATGACCCAAGTCACCCAATCATAAATATCTGTCTCATTCTTGATAAATCGGCCGTTTGAACGAATCGTTTGAATGAACGACTCAGTGACTCGCTTAATAAAACCGCTTATCACCTGCATTTGCGCTCACTATCGACAAACCAATCAAAATTGTTTAAAACTTCTTTTTTTTTTTTTTAAATCAGTCCAAACACATTTTACATTTTATTCAGGAGTTATGTATATACAAAACGATAACTTTTTATGACAGCAGTTTAGTGCAATTTTATTTTTATTTATTTTTTAAGTTTTTTTTCCCCTCCCATCTGTAGCCTACTCGCGCCCCCCCGGGAGAGTGTCCGCGCCCACCGGTTGAGAACCACTGGCCTAGCGTTTCCAGCGGAGCGCCTCGCGTTTCCAGCGGAGCGCCTAGCGTTTCCAGCCGAGCGCCTCGCGTTTAAAGCGGAGCGCCTAGCGTTTCCAGCGGAGCGCCTAGCGTTTACAGCGGAGCGCCTAGCGTTTCCAGCGGAGCGCCTACCGTTTCCAGCCGAGCGCCTAGCGTTTCCAGCCGAGCGCCTCGCGTTTCCAGCGGAGCGCCTAGCGTTTACAGCGGAGCGCCTAGCGTTTACAGCCGAGCGCCTAGCGTTTCCAGCCGAGCGCCTCGCGTTTCCAGCCGAGCGCCTAGCGTTTCCAGCCGAGCGCCTAGCGTTTCCAGCCGAGCGCCTAGCGTTTCCAGCAGAGCGCCTAGCGTTTCCAGCCGAGCGCCTAGCGTTTCCAGCCGAGCGCCTAGCGTTTCCAGCCGAGCGCCTGGCGTTTCCAGCCGAGCGCCTGGCGTTTCCAGCCGAGCGCCTGGCGTTTCCAGCCGAGCGCCTGGCGTTTCCAGCAGAGCGCCTCGCGTTTCCAGCAGAGCGCCTAGCGTTTTCAGCAGAGCGCCTAGCGTTTCCAGCCGAGCGCCTAGCGTTTCCAGCCGGGCGCCTAGCGTTTCCAGCAGAGCGCCTAGCGTTTCCAGCAGAGCGCCTAGCGTTTCCAGCCGAGCGCCTAGCGTTTCCAGCCGAGCGCCTAGCGTTTCCAGCCGAGCGCCTAGCGTTTCCAGCCGAGCGCCTGGCGTTTCCAGCCGAGCGCCTGGCGTTTCCAGCCGAGCGCCTCGCGTTTCCAGCGGAGCGCCTCGCGTTTCCAGCCGAGCGCCTAGCGTTTCCAGCCGGGCGCCTAGCGTTTCCAGCAGAGCGCCTAGCGTTTCCAGCAGAGCGCCTAGCGTTTCCAGCCGAGCGCCTAGCGTTTCCAGCCAGGCGCCTAACGTTTCCAGCAGAGCGCCTAGCGTTTCCAGCCGAGCGCCGAGCGCCTAGCGTTTCCAGCGGAGCGCCTAGCGTTTCCAGCGGAGCGCCTAGCGTTTCCAGCAGAGCGCCTAGCGTTTCCAGCGGAGCGCCTAGCGTTTCCAGCGGAGCGCCTAGCGTTTCCAGCGGAGCGCCTAGCGTTTCCAGGCGGAGCGCCTTGCGTTTCCAGCCGGAGCGCCTAGCGTTTCCAGCGGAGCGCCTAGCGTTTCCAGCGGAGCGCCTAGCGTTTCCAGCCGGAGCGCCTAGCGTTTCCAGCCGAGCGCCTCGCGTTTCCAGCCGAGCGCCTCGCGTTTCCAGCCGAGCGCCTCGCGTTTCCAGCCGAGCGCCTAGCGTTTCCAGCAGAGCGCCTCGCGTTTCCAGCCGAGCGCCTCGCGTTTCCAGCCGAGCGCCTAGCGTTTCCAGCCGAGCGCCTCGCGTTTCCAGCCGAGCGCCTCGCGTTTCCAGCGGAGCGCCTCGCGTTTCCAGCAGAGCGCCTAGCGTTTCCAGCCGAGCGCCTAGCGTTTCCAGCCGAGCGCCTAGCGTTTCCAGCAGAGCGCCTCGCGTTTCCAGCCGAGCGCCTCGCGTTTCCAGCCGAGCGCCTAGCGTTTCCAGCGGAGCGCCTAGCGTTTCCAGCGGAGCGCCTAGCGTTTCCAGCCGGAGCGCCTAGCGTTTCCAGCCGGAGCGCCTAGCGTTTCCAGCGGAGCGCCTAGCGTTTCCAGCGGAGCGCCTAGCGTTTCCAGCCGGAGCGCCTAGCGTTTCCAGCCGAGCGCCTCGCGTTTCCAGCCGAGCGCCTCGCGTTTCCAGCCGAGCGCCTCGCGTTTCCAGCCGAGCGCCTCGCGTTTCCAGCGGAGCGCCTCGCGTTTCCAGCAGAGCGCCTAGCGTTTCCAGCCGAGCGCCTAGCGTTTCCAGCCGAGCGCCTAGCGTTTCCAGCAGAGCGCCTCGCGTTTCCAGCCGAGCGCCTCGCGTTTCCAGCCGAGCGCCTAGCGTTTCCAGCCGAGCGCCTAGCGTTTCCAGCGGAGCGCCTAGCGTTTCCACACGAGCGCCTAGCGTTTCCAGCCGAGCGCCTAGCGTTTCCAGCCGAGCGCCTAGCGTTTCCAGCGGAGCGCCTAGCGTTTCCAGCGGAGCGCCTAGCGTTTCCAGCGGAGCGCCTAGCGTTTCCAGCGGAGCGCCTAGCGTTTCCAGCGGAGCGCCTAGCGTTTCCAGCCGGGCGCCTAGCGTTTCCAGCAGAGCGCCTCGCGTTTCCAGCCGAGCGCCTGGCGTTTCCAGCCGAGCGCCTGGCGTTTCCAGCGGAGCGCCTCGCGTTTCCAGCGGAGCGCCTAGCGTTTCCAGCCGAGCGCCTAGCGTTTCCAGCCGAGCGCCTAGCGTTTCCAGCAGAGCGCCTCGCGTTTCCAGCCGAGCGCCTCGCGTTTCCAGCCGAGCGCCTAGCGTTTCCAGCGGAGCGCCTAGCGTTTCCAGCGGAGCGCCTAGCGTTTCCAGCCGAGCGCCTAGCGTTTCCAGCCGAGCGCCTAGCGTTTCCAGCGGAGCGCCTAGCGTTTCCAGCAGAGCGCCTAGCGTTTCCAGCAGAGCGCCTAGCGTTTCCAGCAGAGCGCCTAGCGTTTCCAGCAGAGCGCCTAGCGTTTCCAGCAGAGCGCCTAGCGTTTCCAGCAGAGCGCCTAGCGTTTCCAGCAGAGCGCCAGGTTTTACTTGACGCTTGAAATAAAGATTGTGTCATTACAGCGTTACACAGTAGGTGGAGACAAGAGACTGTTACGTATGTGTCTGTCATTGACTCATTCACTCGAGAGATTCGATCAGAAACACTGATTCATCCAGTCCGGAAACAAGTCTTTATGAGTGAGTCACTGAATCATTCACTCAAAACAATAAAAAAAGAAACTTTATTGAAAATAATTGAACATTTCAAATAGACAGCAGCAATTGTCATTTTGTCGCACCTCTAGTAAATTACACGCAATTTGTGCAGCGTTTGGTGCAAAATGAAAATTCAATATTATAATTTACATTTGCCATTTCATACTCTAGTTTTAATATGTAAATTGAATACATATTTTAACGCTTTATAAATTGCAAAATGAAAATGTATTACAGAAATGATTAGATATGTTTAACATGTTCAAGCAAAAACTGATAATTTAAATGTTATTTTTCTTAATTGCATTTAGTACACTCACAGTTTAGACACTTGCGATTGCATGTCCATTAAATTTCCATGAAATGATGTAAATGTAAATTTAAGTACAGAAATTGCCATTTTACATATTGCAGTGTCATTTTGCCATATTACATTTCAAAGTGAATATTGCGACCCATTTGCTTCCACAGATTCGTGCAGCTCTAATGTATTATAAGAAACGCTCTACACACACACACACACACACACACGCTGGGTTTCATCCACTGGTGTCTGGTCACACACTGTAGTGAATGAGACAGTCCACTAGATGCCGCTAATGTGCTTCATTGTGTCGCCCTGATAATGTGGGTCACTTTCACACGCTTCATCCACACACACACACACACACACACACACACACACACACACACACACACACACACTCTGCATCCTCCTCGCCTCTACATGCATTATCAGACACATTCTCCATCGCAACAGAAGTCTGAGAGATATAAACCCTGTTAGATGAGCTGGTGCTTTTATTCATCCGCTCAGTTTAGAGGAACACTGAACAGAAGAGGAGCAGAAGAGATGTGTTTAAGAGCAGTGTGAGAATACATCCGCATGACCTGAGGAAACACACGTGTGCAGCTTCAGACTGGTGTCTTGTTTTCTAGTGAGAACTCAATATGGCCACCGAGGACACATATATCCTCAACATGACCCAGAAGCGCAGACCTTCGTGTCAGAATGTTTTGCTGACGTTCCCTTTAGGTCATGAACATGTTATCTGAGCGTTGGAGAATGGCGTTTCTGTGGCAGCGTTTGAGAACATTATAAAGAGGAGCGTTCTGCTAGCGCCGCTGGATGGACGCTAGATTAGCGCTGCGCTAACGCTCTCTGCCGCTGAAGCTCAGATCTGTGAGGCTGGAAGCGAGCTTCGGCACAGATTATAAGGACATAACTCCCTCAGAGCCGCCGGCGCACATGGCACAAATTAATGAGAGGATTTCTCTACCGCCCCACTTTAATATCCAGTTAAAGCAGCGTGAAGCGAGTCTGTGTTCGAGAAGCTCTCGTCCTCATGACGGAAGGCCTACTGTTCAAGTACTTTCAATATCTTCACATTATTCATATAATTATTAGTGGTGTTAGTTTAGTCAGTCTTCTCTAATACTAGTGCTGATAGTGATGTGCTGAAACCTGTCACTCACATGAGATCAGCCAATAGCAAACCACAACCATCCAATCAATTCCCCACGGACACAACCCAAGCCCCGCCCACATGTGTTCATGTTGCATACAGCACAATACACAGTTTCATGCAGACTTTAAAGATGAGAGTGTTTGTGCTCCAGACGTCATTGATTCCTCAGATCGTGTTACGGATTCACCGATATGAACATTTTGGCCGATACCGATACCGATAACTCTTTATATTTGAAAGCCGATAACCGATATATTGGCCAAAAAATCGAAATCCAAATTTTTATATAATTTTTGAGAGCCTGATTACAAAAACAAAAGTGTCACCATTAAATCCATTTCCCAAACACACAATTACTCTCATTATAACGTCATGTAGCCGATATGACAGACTGTATTTTCCTTTTCTAAAGTGATTCAATCATATTTAAAATAACATTAAATGTCATTCCTGATGGAGAGTGCAAGAGGTCTGTGACAGCCAATCAGAACGGCTCATTATAAATGATGTAGGCGGTACTGCATCCAATATTATTAGAAATCAAAGCAGTGCTTGAAGTGGAGAACGGGGCGTGATGATTAGGGCTGAGTGATAAACGTCATGGTTATGTCGGTAGTGATGATAAGCTCTGGGCTTTTTACTCGCTGTACATAAATCTAACAGTGTACCGCTGTTGGCCTCTGTCCTCATCCTGAAGAAGTGTGACTTCAATCCACCATATTGATCCGGCGCCCCAGTGTGTGTCATGAGCGCAGGTGAACACACACGGACACAAGCTGGGGTCGTACTGTTGAAACCTGGTGACCTAACACACACTGCATTGCACCCGAGGCATCGCTGAAAGTTCAGTAACGCTTCATATCTCCTCCGTCCAGATGAGCAATCGCTGCAGAAGAACACACATCTGCCAGTTTTCCCTCCGAATTAAGGTTATTCTTTTTTTATTAATTTTTTTTTTATTAACATAATTACTTACAAGATGTAAATATAGTGTACAAAGGATCTACAGTTTGATACATTACTTACATCCTAAGTACAAAGAATGGACATTTTCAAATTTTGAACATCAGAAAAATAAAAATAAATAAATACAATCAATACTAAACAAAAACAAATATTACACAAACATTTCCCATCCCACCCCCCACCCTCTTCCCTTGTATAATTTGTCAGTTTCTTTTAGTTTATATATCAAAGCAGTCTATTACAGTTAATACACATATCCATCTGTATACTCGCATAAATCTACACATTATTCACAATAAATGCATCACTGAGGAAGTTATACAAGATAGATCTGCAGAGGGCTAATCTGAAGCCGATCCAGGAGGGCTCATACTAACATGGACAGTCAAGTCTAGAGAAGGCAAAATGTCTATGAAAGGGATTTCTCTAAAGGTTGCTTGCTTCCCTCTCACATTGTACAATATTTTTCGGGTGTGCAGTAAGACACAAGCTCATTAATCCAATGTTTTACTAGCGGTGAATTTTCAGATTTCCAGTTAATCAGAATACATTTTTTTACTGCAGTGCTCGCAAGTAAGATAAAGTATTTTTTGTAGTAGTTCACACATTAATAGAGCTTGTGTCCCCCAGGATCCATAGTTTTGGGTCCTGTTCAATTTGACTTCCTATTACCCTTGATGTTAGGTCAATGACACATTTCCATAATTCTTCTATTACTGGGCAACTCCATAGCATGTGTATAAGATCAATTAAGTTTATTCTTCTGAAACATTTTCAAACAAAATTTAGTCTCTTCAGCAGGGCTATTTTGTTCCTAAAAGATCTCCAAAACAGGGCGGAGCTCCAAAATAGGTGTGACGTCCTCTCATTGGCTAATAGCATTGAGTAGAGGTTCAAACTCCGGTCTGAATGCCACTGGCCACGGGCTCTGGGCTCGTACTTATTTATATAATCATATTTATTTACTTTTTTCTGTTCTAATATCAATTAGAAACAATGTTTAATTTATGAACATTTATTTTGAAATGCAAGTCAATGACAGTTGGCTGAAGCCAGAGCCAACAGCGGAAGTCTTTGCACTTGGAGATCTCCGGTCTGCAGTTATACTTGAGTTTCCCTGCTCCTGAATGATGTGAATCTGCGCTCTCTGTGTGCGAGTGACGTATGTGTGTGTGTGCGCTTCAATGAAAACAGCGCATTAATATAGAACGGTGATTAATTACCTGTGCATTAAACGGTTTTATTGCACACCTTCCATCCAATCAGAGTCGAGTATTCAAGACAGACCATGGGGTAATCAAAAGTTACATTGAAGAATGATCAAATGTAATGTTCCTCATCTCCTAAATGACACTGTCAAAATGCTGGAATGGCCAGCAATGTGTGCTACCAGTTTTAGCTCGAGAGACGCTCAGTTTTCACTGTATCCACTGTCACTCACGCATGTGTTTGAAAACGTGTTTCTGTCTTGCTATGATTCAGAAGACCACTGTGATGATGAACCTACAGAAAGCTTTGTTTTCATTGCAGTCACACACTGTACCCAATCCTTAAAGCACTTTCAGTCACTCAGTATGTATTTTTAATCATGTTAAAAGGGTGTACAATATCTGAATTTGATTAGGCTATGTTCTTATCCATTTGGTTGTGAGTGCAGTGCGCTTGCAGAGAGACTCCGCCCACACGCTCTTCTGATTGGCTGTGATTTATGATGGATTTGGTTGTGAGTGCAGTGCGCTTGCAGAGAGACTCCGCCCACATGCTCTTCTGATTGGCTGTGATTTATGATGGATTTGGTTGTGAGTGCAGTGCGCTTGCAGAGAGACTCCGCCCATACACTCTTCTGATTGGCTGTGATTTATGATGGATTTGGTTGTGAGTGCAGTGCGGTTGCAGAGAGACTCCGCCCACATGCTCTTCTGATTGGCTGTGATTTATGATGGATTTGGTTGTGAGTGCAGTGCGGTTGCAGAGAGACTCCGCCCACTCACTCTTCTGATTGGCTGTGATTTATGATGGATTTGGTTGTGAGTGCAGTGCGGTTGCAGAGAGACTCCGCCCATACACTCTTCTGATTGGCTGTGATTTATGATGGATTTGGTTGTGAGTGCAGTGCGGTTGCAGAGAGACTCCGCCCACATGCTCTTCTGATTGGCTGTGATTTATGATGGATTTGGTTGTGAGTGCAGTGCGGTTGCAGAGAGACTCCGCCCATACACTCTTCTGATTGGCTGTGATTTATGATGGATTTGGTTGTGAGTGCAGTGCGGTTGCAGAGAGACTCCGCCCACATGCTCTTCTGATTGGCTGTGATTTATGATGGATTTGGTTGTGAGTGCAGTGCGGTTGCAGAGAGACTCCGCCCACTCACTCTTCTGATTGGCTGTGATTTATGATGGATTTGGTTGTGAGTGCAGTGCGGTTGCAGAGAGACTCCGCCCATACACTCTTCTGATTGGCTGTGATTTATGATGGATTTGGTTGTGAGTGCAGTGCGGTTGCAGAGAGACTCCGCCCACACGCTCTTCTGATTGGCTGTGATTTATGATGGATTTGGTTGTGAGTGCAGTGCGGTTGCAGAGAGACTCCGCCCATACACTCTTCTGATTGGCTGTGATTTATGATGGATTTGGTTGTGAGTGCAGTGCGGTTGCAGAGAGACTCCGCCCACATGCTCTTCTGATTGGCTGTGATTTATGATGGATTTGGTTGTGAGTGCAGTGCGGTTGCAGAGAGACTCCGCCCACATGCTCTTCTGATTGGCTGTGATTTATGATTGATTTGGTTGTGAGTGCAGAGCGTTTGCAGAGAGACTCCGCCCACACACTCTTCTGATTGGCTGTGATTTATGATTGATTTGGTTGTGAGTGCAGTGCGCTTGCAGAGAGACTCCGCCCACACACTCTTCTGATTGGCTGTGATTTATGATTGATTTGGTTGTGAGTGCAGAGCGTTTGCAGAGAGACTCCGCCCACACACTCTTCTGATTGGCTGTGATTTTGGATGGATTTGGTTGTGAGTGCAGTGCGCTTGCAGAGAGACTCCGCCCACACACTCTTCTGATTGGCTGTGATTTATGATCGATTTGGTTGTGAGTGCAGTGCGGTTGCAGAGAGACTCCGCCCACACACTCTTCTGATTGGCTGTGATTTATGATCAATTTGGTTGTGAGTGCAGTGCGCTTGCAGAGAGACTCCGCCCACATGCTCTTCTGATTGGCTGTGATTTATGATTGATTTGGTTGTGAGTGCAGTGCGCTTGCAGAGAGACTCCGCCCACATGCTCTTCTGATTGGCTGTGATTTATGATCGATTTGGTTGTGAGTGCAGTGCGCTTGCAGAGAGACTCCGCCCACACACTCTTCTGATTGGCTGTGATTTATGATTGATTTGGTTGTGAGTGCAGTGCGCTTGCAGAGAGACTCCGCCCACACACTCTTCTGATTGGCTGTGATGTTGGATTGATTTGGTTGTGAGTGCAGAGCGTTTGCAGAGAGACTCCGCCCACACTCTCTTCTGATTGGCTGTGATTTTGGATGGATTTGGTTGTGAGTGCAGTGCGCTTGCAGAGAGACTCCGCCCACACACTCTTCTGATTGGCTGTGATTTATGATGGATTTGGTTGTGAGTGCAGTGCGCTTGCAGAGAGACTCCGCCCACACGCTCTTCTGATTGGCTGTGATTTATGATGGATTTTGATGTTTCTGGTGTGAACAAACTGCATGCCGCTAGAATCTTATGCTGGATTTGTGACAGCACTGAACACGGCCACACGTCAGCAATGATCTCTGTCTCATATGTCCTCCATCGTCAATGAAAACAATGGAAGCTGTGTTCCTGGAACAGCACTGAACAGCCTGAAGAGAAAAGACATCATCCTCATGCCTCACTCTCTTCCCAAGGTCATGTACTGCATCTCACTAATTCATCCACTACATCTAAAGGTCAGGACTGAAATCCATAAGCAAAGACCCACATAATCATCTGTGCGCTCGGGGCGAGACTCTTCTTCATGAATGAATCTGTGTTGACAGAGAGTGAAGATGGCGTTACGCAAGCCTGGCGTCACACTGGAGTTCAGCTGAAGTGCTCAGAGCCGCATTACGGTCTCTGGGAATGTGACTGACCGCAGTGGGGGAAACACGGATGTTAAAGGGATCATTTGTCCTCACATCGTTCCAAACATATAACACAACTGTTATTCTTAGAAAAATACTATTAAGATAGTTTTGAATAGGCCATATTATGCCCTTTTACAGTCTTGTAGTTCTCAGGCTCGACTAGAACAGGTTTTCCTGCTTGAATGTTGATTATTCTCCTCATATTCTCCATTGTTGCGGCTCCTCTCTTCCCAGTCTGTCAGTAACGCTCTGTTTACTTCCTGTCTCTATGAAGCCCCTCCTTCTGAAATGCACACTGTGCTCTGATTGGTCGGCTGGAGAAGTGTGTTGTAATTGGTCGAGTGTGTTTGGGAAATGTCCCGCCCCTTACCATAACCGCCAGTTTAACACACTACTAACTAACTCAACCAGGCCCCGCCCCTTTATTCTGCGCATTAATTATTCTAATGAGGAATATTGTGACGTGTTCGTTCCCGGAAGAAACTCAAGACTACAATGGAGGCGTTTCAGGAGTTCAGAAACACTGACGCTGATATAGAGAAGAACTGGCAATTTGAGTGAGAACTGTAAACCCCACAGTTGTCTGTGTCTAAGGCCCTGTTTACACGAGAACGCTCGCGGGTGAAAACGTAAAAATATTTTATCAGATGTGCCTTTTGTTTACACGGCAACGGCGTTTTTGGGGCTTAAAAACGCAAAAAAGTGAAACCACCCTCCAGAGTGGAAATCTTAAAAACGCTCCACCGCCGCGTTCCCGTCTAAAGGGTAAAAACGCAAAAGTCTGCTAGACAGTGAAGGCGTCGCGTACGTGTTTACGTCACAGGCATGCGCCAGTACAGGAAAATAACACAATATTATCAAACTAAATATAGCATTAATTTCATTGACAATATATATATCTGAGCGACACGTGAAGAGCAGCGAGGGTTCAAGCAGCAGCTTTACCGTATTAAACATGACAAACTGTGTCAGCGTCTCTTTCACTCTCAGTGCTCCACATCGCCACCTAGCCGCCTGGAGTGCACACTACATCCAATCACACACTTTTGCGTCACCATATGCACGCAGATTTCCCCCCCATAACGCTCGTCTAAACGCAGAATAAACAGTGATAACGCAACGCCACTTTTGCGTTTTCTCTTCAGGTCGTTTCCGTGTAAACATAGCCTAACTCGTGCTGGTGAAGGGGGCTGGTGTCCTGATTCCTCCTCAGGCCTGCTTCATATCTCCTCTGCACTCCATCACTGCGAGTGCCGGATTCAGCGTTACGCAATCCGGCTATCATCCAGAACACCGGCACTGAGATTAAGACGGAGCGGATGTGTTTCTGCAGCCTGCGGTTAGTTAATCATTCATTATCACGGTCTGCTGCACGTGTCTGCTGGTGTGTGTGTGGACAACCGACTGCAGCAGACTCCACACACAGCAGATGAGTGCGCAGATGTGCAGGCGTGCAGGCGTGCAGCTGCAGTGTCCCTGCGGGGGATCTTCACATTCACTCAACACCTCTGTGGATGCTAGATTATAGCATTTCACGTCTTGTTGTTGTTGTTATTCCCACTGTAAGCTATTGAGCCGGAGGAATCTCAGACAGCAGAGGCTCAGTTGAGGAGAACACACTGTGATTATGCTTAACTACATTAACTTGGATATTGTTTAAATGTTATTCCCTTAATGACTTCTTAATGT
>NC_136880.1:1132500-1152500 GCF_949152265.1 Phoxinus phoxinus
ACATGACCCCGCTCGCGTCACACACTGATGCTGTCTGCTCTTCTAGAAGTGTGTGTGTGTGTGTCAGGAGGGACTGTGTTTGACCTACTTCTTCAGTTTAAGCACTTCCAGTGAATGCTCCAGTTTGAGCCCGCGTTCCCCCAGTTTGAGCCCGCGTTCCCCCAGTTTGAGCCCGCGTTCCCCTAGTTGAGTGTGTGTGTGTGTTCCCCCAGTTGCAGTTTGACCGTGTGTGTGTGTTCCCCCATTGCAGTTTGACCGTGTGTGTGTGTGTGTGTTCCTCCAGTTGCAGTTTGACCGTGTGTGTGTGTTCCTCCAGTTTGACCGTGTGTGTGTGTGTTCCTCCAGTTTGACAGTGTGTGTGTGTGTGTGTGTTCCCCCAGTTGCAGTTTGACCGTGTGTGTGTGTGTGTGTGTGTGTGTGTTCCTCCAGTTGCAGTTTGACCGTGTGTGTGTGTGTTCCTCCAGTTGCAGTTTGACCGTGTGTGTGTGTGTTCCTCCAGTTTGACCGTGTGTGTGTGTGTTCCTCCAGTTGCAGTTTGACCGTGTGTGTGTGTTCCTCCAGTTTGACCGTGTGTGTGTGTGTTCCTCCAGTTGCAGTTTGACCGTGTGTGTGTGTTCCTCCAGTTTGACCGTGTGTGTGTGTGTTCCTCCAGTTTGACCGTGTGTGTGTGTGTTCCTCCAGTTTGACCGTGTGTGTGTGTGTTCCTCCAGTTTGACAGTGTGTGTGTGTGTTCCCCCAGTTTAACCGTGTGTGTGTGTGTTCCCCCACAGCAGAAGAGGTGGAGAAGCTGTCCTCCATGCGCTCCGAGTCCCTGGTGCCGCCCGGACACTGCCGGAGCAAGTTCTCCACGCTGGGACGCCTCTTCAAGCCCTGGAAGTGGAGGAAGAACAAGAGCGAGACCTTCAAGCAGAGGTCCACAGGTAAACACTTCTCTTTTCTTCTAGACATTCTGTATTAAAACCGAAATACACCAATTAGGGCTGCACGATATGAGGAAAAGCTGCGATGTGCGATAACATTGTTTAATATTGCGATGACGATATGACTTGCGATAAATGTGATTGTTAACTATACTGTTCCCATGTCTTAGTGCTTTAACAGGTTCTTTGCGTGATAGGTCAAACGTTTATTACCTGCCTGGTTCAGAATAGGCTACACGATTTTGGCACGATCCGTTTGACGTATGGGTGTCGTGGAGATTCGTAATAACGACAACGGGCGTCCGGACGCAAGATTCGATCGTTTCATCTCGTATAGTGTGTCATAGTGGGCGACAACCTACGTCGCGGCTGCGATGCTTCGCGACAGAAAGACTATAGCATGTTTAATTCTTTAACGGTCCTCCACGACGGGTTGAATATGTGAGCGAGACGTGAGTGAGTGCAACAGTGAGTGTGTGTGTGCGACTGTGCGCGCACCAGTGAGCGTGTGTGTGTGTGTGTGTGTGTGCGTGCGTGCGTGAGTGAGTGAGCGAGGGACAGTGAGTGTGTGTGTGTGTGCGTGCGTGCGTGCGTGAGTGAGTGAGCGAGGGACAGTGAGTGTGTGTGTTTGTGTGTCTGTGCGTGTGAGTGAATGTTTGCGAGTGAATGTGTGTGTGTGACGGCACGCGATGACTGGTCGGAAAGCAACGTGTTGTCTGACATGTTTCTTGTCCACGATTTTAGGAGTCAAAAACGTGTAAGTTAGTGCTAATCTGAGCCAGGCATTATTCATCGTGTCAGGCTGTCTGTTGCGATGTGTTCATCGCGGGAGTTCATATCGCGATGACGATGAAAATTCGATGTATCGTTCAGCCCTAACACCAATAATCCAACGGGACAGACGCGTGTATCCGAAGCGACTTGCATTGCATCCAAGGTGTACATTTGATCAGTTCACTGGGAATTGAACCCATGACCTTTGGTGTTGCTAGTGTAATTGATTGAGCTACAGGAAAGCTGTCAATCATGCAAAATATTGGGTTTAGAGAACATCTGCAAACTGCTGCATCTGGCAAGAACACAAGCATATTTCTTAAGTAGGGGTGGGAATCACAGGGTACCTCACGATAGCGATACGATCACGATACAGCAATTCTGTGATAATCGCTAGGCAACCCTATGATACTATACCCAAGATCTAGTTTACATTGACACAATTAGATCCCAGAAGTCCCATTGCTTTAGCGAAGCAGCAAGTCAGTGTCACTCTGAGGATTTTCTCAAGATCTCCTCATCATCATGTTGTGTGTGGCTCGATTAAATCCAGACAGCCTGAAGTTACAAAGCAGAAAATGGAGCAAAAGCCTTTTTACAGTTTACATGTGGCGTCAGCGGCGACTGTTTACGGTTCTACGTCAGCAAATTGCGATCAGCTCGTGAGATTGGCGAAATTTAGTGTCTGTCGATCGAGTCGAAGAATGTGATTATCGGCTGATACCGATCGGAGCTGCTGCAAATGAGTAGCGTCTGTTTGGGAACGCAATCGTGCGAGACGCTTCTGGAGGCAATCATACCAAACCATGATGCTTTCCACCGAGAACTGAAGTCACGTGTTCCTCAGAGCATGTCTTCTTACTGGATGAAGAAATGATCTGCCCAGTTAATCACGTACGTTTATTATGTGCATCTTGGTGTTTCCATCCAGCTATTTTCTTTAATGGGATATCCCAAACCGAGCAGGAAAACATGTGTATGGAGGCGTAGCTGACGAAGGGTCGTGTGTCTGGTACTGCATCATGCTTTAGGAGAAGCACGTCTCGTGAGGTCTGATATCTCTGAACACTTACCTCTGCAGAGGACCTTAGTGAGAGCTGTTGTTCCCGCTGGTGTCAGTGGAAGTGCTGGTGGCGGTCGTGTTGACCCGTGGGTTTGCTGGGACAGGGGAAGTGCTCTTATTGATCAGTTGAGGGACTGGTCTGGGTTCAGCGGCTATAAAGGGTTATAACCGTACAGTTATAAACATGCATTCTTCCAGTAACAGCAATATAACATTTATTTTGGTATTTATTAATGTTCTAAAGCATTAGAACAAAAACATTATCCATACACCGGTGTTTGTTTTTAAATGTATGTATAGTTTCAGAACCGTCAGAAGCAGCATCCCCATGATGAAGAATGATGGGATCGAATGTTACGTTTTAATGCCTAGAGAAAACATGTTTAAAACGTTTTGAAGCTGCAGAGAACATTCATACACAACGCTTCTAATCCTCAATGGGAGCCCAGTAAACTCAGTGTGTTCGACTGGATGATGATGATGATGCGGCATCAATATAATATCAGGAGAAATAAATGAAACCGTATGCAGATTTAGTTGTGATAGCACAACACTGAGAAACGATAAGTATATCATTAATGGAAAATGCCAAATCAGATTCTATGCAAATGTTTATGAATAATGGCAGATGAATGAGCGAATCCCGCTGTCATTCCCCAAAACATCTGCTTATTAACCCTCAAATTATCCTTCAGACGGAATATTTAAATGTTAGCATTAGGGATGTCAACGATTAATAGACGATCGATTAATTGTCGATTATACATTTAATCGATATAACTTCTCGATCATCGGTTAAGCGGGTTCATGCGCGCGCGCTGCTCAACCACGAAACAAAGTGAGCGCGTTTTGTTTGGGACCATTTTACACCTTCATTATGACTAAGTTTGTGTGTTCATTCGCAGCCTTTTATTTCGTGCAAATGTAAGTTGTAATATTGTGTTTATTGTGTGTATGCCGATCTATATCTGATTTATCTTACAGTATATTGGATGCATCCCTTGAATGAACGCTGTAGTGCGCGTCATCAGCTTCAGCTCAAACGGCACTGCACGACTAATAATGACTATTGCGAGGACTGTCATATTACATAGCATTATAAAGAGGACAATATTGTAATAAAACATTGTGCATTATTTGGGTTTAGTTGCCGTGTCGCTCCAGGAAGAGCGCGTCCACAACATGATCATTCTGATGAATGGCACGTAACTCAGTTCAAGTCCACTTGTGCATTCGCGTCATTTTGTGCAGAAATAATTTGTAATATTATGTTTATTTTGAATATATCTGATTAATCTCACATAGGATGCGTTTCTTTGAGTTAAATAACGCGCTAGCAAACTAGTGCTCCAGTTTAACGTTAGCCTTCATTCAGCGCGCGCAGCTCAAGCAGAAATGCACGGCTAATAATAACGATGAATAATTTGGGACTGACGTATTACATAACATGAGAACACTGGTGTATGAAATGGTTGTGAAAGCATTGGGTTTAGTTGCCGTGTTCAGTGCGGTGTTCAGGGAGAGCTCGTCCAGAGTCACACACTCTGCGTCTGAGGCGGCGCTGGTCACGCGTATAGTAGGCTAGTCATTATATTTGATAATTAAATAATCAATGACATCGAAACATTCATCCATCGATCATGGGAATTTGTGAAAATTGACATCCCTGAGCAATATAACATGCATTTTTGTTCAGTATATAAGCAATATTTAGCTTTTTATGTTAAAGACACTATTGATACCGTGAGAAATGTACATTCTCAGGAAAATAGCCGCTTATCAGTTATCAGTTAATCGATCGATAAGGTCAATCAACTAATGATTAATGAATTAATCGATAATTTGCATCCCTAGTATACATGTGTTTTATTGATCAGATTAAAGCATATGACCTCACACGTCCCATATTGACTCTAGACAGCCATCAACATACAATGAAGCCAAAAGTTATTCAGACGCCAGATATAATGTGTGATATGTTCCACTAGTGTGTGCAGGACACTATAGTGCATGTGTGTAAGTGAGGAGAGCACAATACAGGAAACTGTGACATATTACACCCAATAACTCTTCACACAGGGACTACCAGTGACATTTATGAGCAGAACTGATCGGGACACTTTGATCTGATCATGTTCTCTGAAGTGTGTGTCTGTAACGGCTAATGCTCTTTTCACACACACACTGAACACAATGAAGCATTGCTTGGTCACTGGTTGAGCTAAACTGGTATTATCTAATTGTGTAGTTCAATTTACCAGCTGACAGATATTCAACATAATTCATGTGTGTGTGTGTGTGTGTGTGTGTGAGACACTCTAACAGAAGGATGGATATATATCAACTATGTTTTATATTATTGTATTATGATATTTTATGTCAAATATCAACTGAGTTCTGCTCATATTTTATCACCATTGTCTAAACTATAGCGAATAAACTGTGATGATGTGAGGAATGTTGAAGTGTCTGAATAAGTTTTAGGTAACCGTTTGCATTGTGACATTTATTAGGATATTTGAGTAATGGCAGATGAATAAGTGCATCCCAGTCAGTGTTCGGGAGCTGCGGAACATCTGCTTATTAAAGCCTCAGATGATCCTTTAGAGAGAATATGTAAATAATAACTTGATGGCCTATTGATGAGTGTAGATGAAATCTCACGCGCCACACTGACTCTAGATCCGCCCGTTGGCGTGCAGTGTTCCTGAGCTGTTGAGTGTTTGTGGTCCAGCAGATGAGAACGGTCTGCTAGTGAGCCGCACGCGGGACCCGAGGAGTCTGGGTAACCACACTGAGCTGCTCCTCACCTCTCGCTCTTCATCTGTGTTCCCAGCGCTGGAGAGGAAGATGTGTGCGCGCCAGAGCCGGGACGAGCTGATCCAGAGAGGCGTGCTGAAGGAGATCTTCCAGACAGGTCAGTCGCCGGGCCGGGACCTGCAGGCCTCAGAGCTGAATAGAATAGCTTAGCTTACAGAAATATAATATATACAACTGACATCTGGATATTTGACTTACCAGTGACCAAATGTTTACTGCACACTTAGGCTGTGCGTCCACCAAAGAGTTTTTCACGCGGCTGGTGTATTTTTCCAATTGTTTTCAATGGGAGCCATGAGCGTCACGAGGCGCTGAGCGCTCAGTGTTTTTTTACCGGTCGAGAGTTGAAGAATGTTCAACTTTGGGTAAAACGCAGCGCTCATCACTGTCACTTTTTACCCAGCCGTCCAATCACAGTGGAGGAGGGGCGGGGCTAATACCACACAGACCAACCGCCACATTCTGCTTGTACAACGTCAACAGACGACAACAACACGCACAATAACAGAACAAAATAATTTAAAACAAGAGCAAATACATTACATTGTACCGAGCGCCTAGCGTTTCCAGCCGAGCGCCGAAGGCTAAAAACGCTTTGGTGGACACACGGCCTTAGTGTATTTTTAGTGCACACTGAGTGTCAGGATCCCACAATTTACCCATTCTTCCTGCTGATGCTTCACGTCTTATTGCCTGTATCCACTTCTGTCTCCTTAAACGCTCGTTGTTTGGGGTCGACAGCTTGCTACATTTTGTTTTTGTTATAAGTCAGAAAATACAAGCATGCAGCTTCACACAATACAAAGTCAATGGAGACGGTTGAATTGCCCCCCCCCCCCCCCCAGTGTGGGCGTGGCCTAAATGTGCTCTGTCTCTATTGCTGGAGTTCCTCATGTAATAATTATTTAATATGCAAAGATGTTAGCCAATCACAGCAGAGGTTGAGCTCTTAAAGGAGACACGCCCCTTTAAATCATAGAGCCTAATTCAGGGTAGAAATGGACATTTATCTCTAAATGATGAGTTCTTTATGTAAAAGTCCTACTAACATCTCGAGATGCACACAGTGCTGTTTTTTCTAAGGCCGTTTATAAAAGCTGCTTAGGTGTCCTTATTGCACTGAGAAGGCCTGATCTGAGCCCTGTCTGTGGAGCCGGCCTAAAGCTGAGCTCAGGAAAGTGTTTGTGCTCGTCAGACTCCAGGGTCCCGGGACTGATGCAGAACAATCCCTCAGGATCAGACTGTGAGCGGACATCCGACATCCCTGACCGACAGCGGACCGGTGAGTGTGTGTGTGTGTGTGTGTGTGTGTGTGTGTGTGTGTGAGCGAGCGGACATCAGACATCCCTGACCGACTGTGTGTGTGTGTGTGTGTGTGTGTGTGTGTGTGTGTGTGTGTGTGTGTGTGTGTGTGTGTGTGTGTGTGTGTGTGTGTGTGTGTGTGTGTGTGTGTGTGTGTGTGTGTGTGTGTGTGTGTGTGTGTCGGTTAGGGCTGCACGATATGAGGAAAAGCTGCGATGTGCGATAACATTGTTTAATATTGCGATGACGATATGACTTGCGATAAATGTGATTGTTAACTATACTGTTCCCATGTCTTAGTGCTTTAATAGGTTCTTTGCGTGATAGGTCAAACGTTTATTACCTGCCTGGTTCAGAATACACGATTTTAGCGCGATTTTGGCACGATCCGTTTGACGTATGGGTGTCGTGGAGATTCGTAATAACGGCAACGTTTCATCTCGTATAGTGTGTCATAGTGGGCGACAACCTACGTCGCGTCTGCGATGCTTCACGACAGAAAGACTATAGCATGTTTATACAGTGAGTGTGTGTGTTTGTGTGTCTGTGCGTGCGAGTGAATGTTTGCGAGTGAATGTGTGTGTGTGACAGCACGCGATGACTGGTCGGAAAGCAACGTGTAGTCTGACATGTTTCTTGTCCACGACAAGATATTAGGAGTCAAAAACGTGTAGTGCTAATCTGAACCAGGCATTATTCATCGTGTCAGGCTGTCTGTTGCGATGTGTTCATCGCGGGAGTTCATATCGCGATGACGATGAAAATTCGATGTATCGTTCAGCCCTAGTGTGTGTGTGTGTGTGTGAGCGAGCGGACATCAGACATCCCTGACCGACAGTGGACCTGTGTGTGTGTTAGGGCTGTCACGATTCCTTGATTAAAGTAGAGTATTCGATTTTTAAAAATCCTTGATTTCAATTCACCCGTGTCGAGTAACCGGCAAAATACCGGAAGTGGTGCATTCCACAGACGAGAATCCATGAACCGCATTATTACACCGTGCTGATGAAAAAGATGTATTGAAGAGTTTCTTGAAAATGGCTAAAGACTGTGCTTGGTTGAGTTGGGCAGGGAGTCCACCAGCAGGGAGCAGTCCAGGTGAAGGTCCGTGAAAGAGATTCTGTGCCTCTTTGAGAAGACGGCACACCGTTCACCTGCAGAACACAAGCTTCTGGAGGACACATCGTCTGGAGTAGTGAGTTTAGGTATAGGGGAGCAGAGCTAGTGGTTGTTCTGAAGGAAAACATCAGTGCCTTGAATCTGATGCGAGTGTAAATTGGCAACCAGTGCGGGATTATGAGGAGAGGAGTGACGTGCGTCTCTTCGGCTCGATAAACACACTCTTGCTGCAGCTTCTGGATCAGTTGCAGAGGTTTGACAGATGCTGGGAGACCAGCCAAAAGAGCATTACAATAGTCCAGTCTGGACAGAACAAGCACTTCTGAGACCATGAGCAGTTGTCATCTCTGTCCTCGCAAGGTTGAGTTGAAGGTGATGGTCCTTCATCTAGTAATAAATGTCAGTCAGCAGGCTGAGATGCGATCATCTACCGCCGGATCATCAGGCTGGAGTGAGAGGTAGAGTTGTGTGTCGTCAGCGTAGCAGTGGTAGGAAAAGCCATGTTTCTGAATCAAAGATCCTAGTGATGTCATGTAGATGGAGAAGAGAAGCGGTCCCAGCACTGAGCCCTGAGGCACTCCAGTAGCTAGATGTTGGGGCTTAGACACCTCACCCCTCCACAACACCTCAGATTGTGGTGCGGTTCCCGAGATGCCCTTCGTCTTGAGGATTGACAGGCGGATCTGGTGGTTAACTGTGTCAAACGCAGCAGATCCAGCAGGATGAGAACTGAGGACTTGGAAGCTGCTGTTGCCAGTCTCAGAGCCTCAATAACCGAGAGCAGGGACGTCTCAGTTGAGTGAAGAGAAGAGAAGGTTTTGGAGAGTGTGAGAGTCAGAACAGTTGTTCATTGTGTTGTGTTCTGACTACGGTCAGTAGAGTTGTTGATGTGCGCCACTTCCTCTCCGCACTCCGAGTCTACAGCGATGCTCACGGAGAACAGCGGACATAAGTTATGTTTATATTCGTTTATATCATTTACTTTACATGGTGTATTTTACCGGTGTTGTTCAATAAAACCCATATGATTACTTTGATACTTTATTTGAACCTATTATTTTTGCTTGTTATTATATATTTGTATTTTACGTCATTTTAAAGGCTGTTGTTTATTATCTATTTTTATTACCACATTTTAAAAAATCCGATTGCTCGAATAATCGATGGAATAATCTGTAGAATACTCGATTACTAAAAGAATTGACAGCGGCAGCGTGTGTGTGTGTGTGTGCGCGTGTGTGTCTGTCTGTCTCATCAACACTCTTATTATTTATTGTGTCCCTTTTATTGGTGGATCTGATATTACAAAACCTATATCCAATGCTGTGATTGTAGAAATATTAGTCAAAGGGATTATGGTTAGTGTGAACTCACACTGTCCTGTAATAAAAGTCATGTGTGATGAGTGTGTTTGTACCTCACTGTGTCAGATAATGAAAGCTAACGGCTCTTTTTAATGAGCTTAGCTGAGATAATGAAGCGCTTCATGAGCTGAATAATGGGCTTTGTTCTGCTGCGTGCGGCTCACAGTTAGCAGGACATTAGCTCCTCGTGCGCTGAAACTCTGTGTCTGTTCTCTGCTCTCAGTGGACTTCCGCTCGGCTCTGGATGGAGGAGTCTGTGCTCAGGACAACACACTCAAGTCTCTAACGCTTCCTCCCAAAAAAAACCTCACCTTCCATGGTGACCTTCAGGAACCCCCCGCCAAACCTCAGCTCATCCACAAACAGCCCCCCGCCCTGCCGCCCAAACCCTTCTCCAGACTGACCAATCACAGCACAGGTGAGACTCACACCTTCTCCAGACTGACCAATCACAGCACAGGTGAGACACACACCTTCTCCAGACTGACCAATCACAGCACAGGTGAGACACAGACGGACCAATCACAGCACAGGTGAGACACAGACGTACCAATCACAGCACAGGTGAGACACAAACTGACCAATCACAGCACAGGTTAGACACAGACTGACCAATCACAGCACAGGTTAGACACAGACGTACCAATCACAGCACAGGTTAGACACAGACTGACCAATCACAGCACAGGTGAGACATAGACTGACCAATCTCAGCACAGGTGAGACACACACTTTCTCCAGACTGACCAATCACAGCACAAGTGAGACACACACCTTCTCCAGACTGACCAATCACAGCACAGGTGAGACACAGACTGACCAATCACAGCACAAGTGAGACAGACCTTCTCCTGACTGACCAATCACAGCACAGGTTATAAACAAACTCTCCTGTTTAATGTTTGTAAACATTTCACATTATTTACTTGTATGCAATTTATCAGGGATTTTCTCTCAAAAACGTTCATATGTGTATATATTGTGTAGCGTATTTTTAAACATGCAGGAAATGTTTGCAAAATATCTATTAATTTTCTTAAATTACTTTTTAACTGATAGTATTAATCGGCCAAAATGCTTCCTGTCGTGTAACGATTAACCAGTTAATTATGCGATCCTGATACCCAAGCTTGTGTAGGTTTGTGTTTACTGTATCTGATGAGCTTCACGCGTGTGAGGTGAAGTCCTGGCGATAGACCTGGCGATAGACCTGGCGATAGTCCTGGCCAGTGTTGGTCAAGTTACTTGGAAATAGTAATTAGTTACTGATTACTGATTACTTCTCCAAGAAAGTAATCCAGTTACTTTACTGATTACTTATTTTCAAAAGTAATTAGTTACTTTACTAGTTACTTTACTAGTTACTTTACTTCAAAAACATGATGCACGACCTGAATACAAAGCAGACCTTTCAGCCTAATTATATTCTTTCTGCATATTCCATCATCTAAAATTGAATTAAATGAAACATTCTCTTTTTTTAAAACTTGTTTTATTAGTTTCAATATTTTAACTTTATGCACATTGCATCAACCAAAAATTAAATTAAATGCAACAGTCTCAGACTTGAAGAAAATTGTTGAACATTTAACCAATTTCTGCACATTCCACCATATTTTAACGAAATACACAAAGTCCTTCTTCTGTTAACTTATATTTCTGCATATTCCAGCATATAAAATGCACATTATTTTTTGTAAAATCCTCTATTCGATTTGATGTAAATAAAATACAGCAATAAAATAATTAAAATGAAAGTCTCTCATGACTGTATTCCAAATTATTAACATTTGTGTTAAGTGCGCCACATTCACTTGCATTGCATTGTTAAAAGCCTTTCTTTAAAGTGAATTTCGTTATGTATAAATTCAATTGCATCTTATTTTAATAAATGTTTCATCAACCATTTGCATGTATTTAACAAATACAAGGCAAATATAGCAGACAATATAATAACCGTGACATGGAGGAGCCGGCGTGCCGCTTTCACTTTCACTTTCATTGTTAACTAGAGCACGCACCTCATAAATAAATGAAACTCAGCGTAGGCCGATGTCTCATACATTAGCATTAAATATCTTTGCTGCATCCTTTCTAGAACAGGCTTTCTTGCGGCTCGCATCAGCATTTACGGATGATGAGTTTTGTGATGCGGTTGCGGATGAAATAATACCCCATTTGTGCAGCTCTATCGATAACAACATTGAACACTAGGCTACACATAGTATTTTTTTATTTTTTTTATTTAGGCGATTAATTTTCCATAGTGACATAGGAGGTGCCGGATCCAATAAAAAAGGTTCCGTATCCAACGTCGGGCGTGTTCCGGCTCAAATTAAGCCACGACTCACGAGACAGTCTAACGAAACAAAATCACAGTAACGCAGCCTCCTTACGGGAAAGTAATAGTAATCTAATTACTGTTTTTGCAATTGTAATCCCTTACTTTACTCGTTACTTAAAAAAAAGTAATGTGATTACAGTAACGCGTTACTTCTAACGCATTACTGCCCATCAGTGGTCCTGGCGATAGACCTGGCGATAGTCCTGACGATAGTCCTGACGATAGACCTGGCGACAGTCCTGGCGACAGTCCTAGCGATAGACCTGGCGACAGTCCTGGCGATAGTCCTGACGACAGTCCTGGCGATAGTCCTGGCGACAGTCCTGGCGACAGTCCTGGCGACAGTCCTGGCGACAGTCCTGACGACAGTCCTGGCGACAGTCCTGACGACAGTCCTGGCGACAGTCCTGACGACAGTCCTGGCGACAGTCCTGACGACAGTCCTGGCGACAGTCCTGACGACAGTCCTGGCGACAGTCCTGACGATAGTCCTGGCGATAGTCCTGGTGACCTGACGATAGACCTGACGATAGTCCTGACGATAGACCTGACGATAGACCTGACGATAGTCCTGGCGATAGTCCTGGCGATAGACCTGACGATAGTCCTGGCGATAGTCCTGGCGATAGACCTGGCGATAGTCCTGGCGATAGACCTGGCGATAGACCTGGCGATAGACCTGGCGATAGTCCTGGCGATAGACCTGGCGATAGACCTTACGATAGTCCTGGCGATAGACCTGACGATAGTCCTGGCGATAGACCTGGCGACAGACCTGACGATAGTCCTGACGATAGTCCTGGCGATAGACCTGACGACAGACCTGACGACAGTCCTGACGACAGTCCTGACGATAGTCCTGGCGATAGACCTGGCGATAGACCTGACGATAGTCCTGACGACAGACCTGACGACAGTCCTGGCGATAGACCTGACGACAGACCTGACGATAGTCCTGACGACAGACCTGGCGACAGTCCTGGCGATAGACCTGGCGATAGACCTGACGACAGACCTGACGACAGACCTGACGATAGTCCTGGCGATAGACCTGGCGATAGTCCTGGCGATAGTCCCGACGATAGTCCCGGCGATAGACCTGACGACAGACTTGACGATAGTCCTGACGACAGACCTGACGACAGTCCTGGCGATAGACCTGGCGATAGACCTGACGACAGACCTGACGACAGACCTGGCGATAGTCCTGGCGATAGTCCCGACGATAGTCCCGGCGATAGTCCCGGCGATAGACCTGACGACAGACCTGACGACAGTCCTGGCGATAGACCTGGCGATAGACCTGGCGATAGACCTGACGATAGTCCTGGCGATAGACCTGACGATAGTCCTGGCGATAGACCTGACGATAGTCCTGACGATAGTCCTGGCGATAGTCCTGGCGATAGTCCTGACAACAGTCCTGACGATAGACCTGACGATAGACCTGACGATAGACAGTCCTGGCGACAGACCTGACGACAGACCTGACGACAGACCTGACGACAGACCTGACGACAGACCTGACGACAGACCTGACGACAGACCTGACGACAGACCTGACGACAGACCTGACGACAGACCTGACGACAGTCCTGGCGATAGACCTGACGACAGTCTTGGCGATAGACCTGGCGACAGTCTTGGCGATAGACCTGGCGATAGACCTGACGTCAGACCTGACGACAGACCTGACGACAGTCCTGGCGATAGACCTGACGACAGTCTTGGCGATAGACCTGGCGACAGTCCTGGCGATAGACCTGACGACAGACCTGACGACAGACCTGACGACAGTCCTGGCGACAGACCTGACGATAGTCCTGGCGATAGACCTGGCGACAGTCCTGGCGATAGACCTGACGATAGACCTGACGATAGTCCTGGCTATAGACCTGACGACAGACCTGGCGACAGTCCTGGCTATAGACCTGACGACAGACCTGACGACAGACCTGACGATAATCCTGACGATAGTCCTGGCGATAGAGCTGACGATAGTCCTGACGATAGTCCTGGCGACAGACCTGACGACAGACCTGGCGACAGTCCTGGCTATAGACCTGACGACAGACCTGACGATAGTCCTGGCTATAGACCTGACGACAGACCTGGCGACAGTCCTGGCTATAGACCTGACGACAGACCTGACGACAGTCCTGACGATAGACCTGGCGATAGACCTGACGATAGTCCTGGCGATAGACCTGGCGATAGACCTGGCGATAGACCTTACGATAGTCCTGGCGATAGACCTGACGATAGTCCTGGCGATAGACCTGGCGACAGACCTGACGATAGTCCTGACGATAGTCCTGGCGATAGACCTGACGACAGACCTGACGACAGTCCTGACGACAGTCCTGACGATAGTCCTGGCGATAGACCTGGCGATAGACCTGACGATAGTCCTGACGACAGACCTGACGACAGTCCTGACGACAGTCCTGGCGATAGACCTGACGACAGACCTGACGATAGTCCTGACGACAGACCTGGCGACAGTCCTGGCGATAGACCTGGCGATAGACCTGACGACAGACCTGACGATAGTCCTGGCGATAGACCTGGCGATAGTCCTGGCGATAGTCCCGACGATAGTCCTGGCGATAGACCTGGCGATAGACCTGGCGATAGACCTTACGATAGTCCTGGCGATAGACCTGACGATAGTCCTGGCGATAGACCTGGCGACAGACCTGACGATAGTCCTGACGATAGTCCTGGCGATAGACCTGACGACAGACCTGACGACAGTCCTGACGACAGTCCTGACGATAGTCCTGGCGATAGACCTGGCGATAGACCTGACGATAGTCCTGACGACAGACCTGACGACAGTCCTGACGACAGTCCTGGCGATAGACCTGGCGATAGACCTGACGACAGTCCTGGCGATAGACCTGGCGATAGACCTGACGATAGTCCTGGCGATAGACCTGACGATAGACCTGACGATAGTCCTGACGATAGTCCTGGCGATAGTCCTGGCGATAGTCCTGACGACAGTCCTGACGATAGACCTGACGATAGACCTGACGATAGACCTGACGATAGACAGTCCTGGCGACAGACCTGACGACAGACCTGACGACAGACCTGACGACAGACCTGACGACAGTCCTGGCGATAGACCTGACGACAGTCTTGGCGATAGACCTGGCGACAGTCCTGGCGATAGACCTGACGACAGACCTGACGACAGACCTGACGACAGTCCTGGCGACAGACCTGACGATAGTCCTGGCGATAGACCTGGCGACAGTCCTGGCGATAGACCTGACGATAGACCTGACGATAGTCCTGGCTATAGACCTGACGACAGACCTGGCGACAGTCCTGGCTATAGACCTGACGACAGACCTGACGACAGACCTGACGATAATCCTGACGATAGTCCTGGCGATAGAGCTGACGATAGTCCTGACGATAGTCCTGGCGACAGACCTGACGACAGACCTGGCGACAGTCCTGGCTATAGACCTGACGACAGACCTGACGATAGTCCTGGCTATAGACCTGACGACAGACCTGGCGACAGTCCTGGCTATAGACCTGACGACAGACCTGACGACAGTCCTGACGATAGACCTGGCGATAGACCTGACGATAGTCCTGACGATAGTCCTGGCGATAGAGCTGACGATAGTCCTGGCGACAGACCTGACGACAGACCTGACGATAGACCTGGCGATAGACCTGACGATAGTCCTGGCGATAGACCTGACGATAGTCCTGGCGATAGACCTGACGATAGACCTGGCGATAGACCTGACGATAGTCCTGACGATAGACCTGACGACAGTCCTGACGATAGTCCTGGCGACAGACCTGACGATAGTCCTGGCGACAGTCCTGACGATAGTCCTGGCGACAGTCCTGGCGACAGTCCTGACGATAGACCTGGCGATAGACCTGACGATAGTCCTGGCGATAGTCCTGGCGACAGACCTGACGATAGTCCTGACGATAGACCTGACGATAGTCCTGACGATAGTCCTGGCGATAGACCTGACGACAGACCTGGCGATAGACCTGGCGATAGACCTGGCGATAGACCTGACGATAGTCCTGGCGATAGACCTGGCGACAGACCTGACGATAGTCCTGACGATAGTCCTGGCGATAGACCTGACGACAGACCTGACGATAGTCCTGACGATAGTCCTGGCGATAGACCTGGCGATAGACCTGACGATAGTCCTGACGACAGACCTGACGACAGTCCTGGCGATAGACCTGGCGATAGACCTGACGACAGACCTGACGACAGACCTGACGACAGACCTGACGATAGTCCTGGCGATAGACCTGGCGATAGTCCTGGCGATAGTCCCGACGAAAGTCCCGGCGATAGACCTGACGACAGACTTGACGATAGTCCTGACGACAGACCTGACGACAGTCCTGGCGATAGACCTGGCGATAGACCTGACGACAGACCTGACGACAGACCTGACGACAGTCCTGGCGATAGTCCTGGCGATAGTCCCGACGATAGTCCCGGCGATAGACCTGACGACAGACCTGACGACAGTCCTGGCGATAGACCTGGCGATAGACCTGACGACAGTCCTGGCGATAGACCTGGCGATAGACCTGACGATAGTCCTGACGATAGTCCTGGCGATAGACCTGACGATAGTCCTGGCGATAGACCTGACGATAGTCCTGGCGATAGACCTGCAATAGACCTGACGATCTGATTTATCAAAACCATTCCATGTCGGGATTTCCCGCAGTACTTTGGAACTGAGGCGGCCGCCTTAACTAATAAAAAATGTAAATGAGCGATATCCGCCGTGTTACTCTGTCCTGTTTAGAGCTCAGATTCTCCCGAGCCGATATTTCCCGCCGCTATACTCGGGCCGGCCCGTGATCTAGAGACGTGCGGCGCGGGACTAGATGTGATGGCCTAATGCACTCACTCTGTGTGTGCGGCTGCGGGAGAATAACACGATTAAATTAGGGGTGCACCGACATTTCGGTCGCCGAAAATTTCGGCCGAAAATGGCATTATCGGTTTCGGGCCGAAATAAAAAAGCCAGCCGAAAATGTAAACCGAAAATGAATGTCAACCGCGCCCCTCCCATCCCCGCGCAAGCGCTTGGGTTTCACTCACGGTCGAGCTGTCACTCGTCACCGTTTATATACTGTCTATGCTCGTCACCCACCCCTCCCCTCCGTGCTCAAGCAGGTTTCACTCACGGTCGAGCTGTTTGTACGCGTCTGCAAAGATTGAGCATGTCAGCGGTATGGAAGTATTTTAAAGTTTCAGATGAGGACAACCAGCGCCGCCGCTCCCACCATGCGCATGAGCTGAGAGGGCACCAAAAAATAGCGGAATGAAAAATCAATAATTATAATGCCGATATTATTTCAGTAGGCTATAGAAATACAGACATCCCAAGTCTCCCAGAAGTTCCGGGAGTCTCCCGCATATTGATAGCGGCTCACTGATGCCCGCGAATTAGTTAAAATCTCCGGAATCTAGAGCGAGCGCGCCCGCGAGACAGAGACTGTGCTCCAAACTGTGCAGCGCGTGCACGGCAAAGAGGGAGAGAGAGCAAGAGACCGCGTGCGTGTGCCTCGTGAAGCGCATGCAATATAAAATATATATAATATATAAAATATTTTAGGTTTTGTTATGTAACTGTTAGTGGTAATAAAAGTTTGATGATTATTCTATTGGTTTGTGATTTTTCATTTCAGATCCATTAAAAATTAAGCAATATAAATAAATATATATTAAAGTTTTTAAAAGAAGCCATTTTCGGCTTCAGTTTCGGTTTTCGGCCAAGTGCATCCTAAATTTCCGGTATCGGTTTCGGCCCAGAATTTTCATTTCGGTGCATCACTAGATTAAATATAAATATATATGAATAAAACTTATAAAAACTAATAAATTGTTATTCATCTGTTGCAGAAAAGCAACAAGAAGAACTAAAACAAAATAGAGACGATTTACAGGCCAGAGTTTCTATTTGTAACATGTTTGCAGCGTTGAGCGATGTAGCCAATCACAGACATATGTGTTGATTTCTGGACCGCAATGGCCAATCAGAAGCATTTAAGACAGAATCCCCTCACACCGCTCAAAACGGACTTTCTGTTCAGTGCTGATTCTGCTTCTGGCAAATCCACGGATTATAAAAGATATTATGAAAGATTCATTATGCAGGCAGCTTCACTGATAATAACAGAGATGTGTGAGATCGCGATGAACTGATGTCAGCTTTTAGGAATTATTAAGGGAGCGCGCATTCAGTCATGGCAAGCCATGTGTGCTTTTATGTTAAATTAACTGTGGATTGTGAATGTTAATGCTTTAATAACAAATCATTTATCAGGAGCATAATGCTGATGTGTGTGTGTGTGTGTTGTGTCCAGACCCGTGTCTGCAGGGAAAGCCGTCTCCTCCTCTTCCTCCACAGAAGCTGCTGATGTACTCCTCCTCCTCCTCGTCGTTCGGGCCGTACGGGCACCCGCTGCAGTTCGGCTCCGCTCACCCGTCCAGCCGCATCATCGACGAGCTGCAGAAGACGCTGGCGCTCGCCCTGCAGAGACTGGAGAGGTGTGTGTGTGTGTGTGTGCGCGCTCATACACAGTACACACTCCATACAGCTGATAGATCTGACATGCTTCCCCTGCTGAGGATAAATAGTTTTTTAGTCAGGATTGTTGCACTCTATTCTAGGGATGCACATATGTCTCGGTCACCATATCGGTATCGGCAGATATAAGTTCATTTGTAATGTTATCGGTATCGGCCTGGTTTTTTGGCCTATGTGTTAAAGCCGATAAATAATGTATTATTTCCTTCAGCTGAGACGCTTCAGATGCGCACTGAGACGCTTCAGATGCGCACTGATCAACATGATGCTTTTGAATTGCTTGAAATATGATTGAAATCAGTTTAGAAAAGGAAAATACAGTCAAGTCTGTCATATCGGCTACATGACGTTATAATGAGAACATTATAATTGTGTGTTTGGGACATGGCTTTAATGGTGAGACTTGTTTTTGTGATCAGGCTCTCAAAAATTATATAAAAATTTGGATTTAGATTTATCTGCCAATATATCGGTTATCGGCTTTCAAATATAAAGAGTTATCGGTATCGGCCGATGTATGTTCATATCAGTGCATCCCTATCATTAATGCTTTGGAATACAGATTTAAAATTAAACTTAAAAAGTTATAGAAGTTTAAGTTTATGGTAAAGAAAATGTATTGAACTAAAAATATATATATATTATACTAAATATATATTTTGAAATTCAACATTACAATTTTTGAGTCTAAAATTGCTATAAAATCAAAGTCACATGTCTAACCAAGTTGATATCACAACATTTTGCAGTTGATATCACTAAAGGTTCCTGTGACTTCTAGGCGCTGTCCCAAAACCCCACAGTCTCCTGTCACGCATCAACACACTTCTGACACAGCATCACTTCTGGCACTAAACCGTGATCTAGTATTGAACCTCAGTCTCAGACCTCTCCAGCGATACACGTTTCATCACCATTAGAAAACTACCTTTCCACGGTAATGCAATATGCAATCTCAAGTCGGTTTTCACCTGATGATTTTTGAATGATACCTAATTTGTGATGAGTATTGATTACTAGAATGTGCGATAGGGAATACAAGTGTGTCGAGGCTGCTGTTGGCACACTGACTGATGTTCATTGGCTGTTACCAATCAAATAAAGCAGAATCAACACATCCCAGCAGCATTTAGATGTATTTCACTGAAATTACAGTTGCATAAATAGTGCTATGAGATTCAAAAAAATAATGTAATCTAAAATTCTGAATATAGAAATATGAAATTATGTAAAAAAGAAAAGAAACTTTATACACACAACTGTTTGTTCAAAGCATGGGTTCATTGAGGAATGATGAACTGCTCTTGATTAGTCATCACTGTGTGACCAAAGTGGTCGGAGGTTCTGTCCAGAAAGTAGCAGGTCGTCTCCGTTGTCTTCCGCCTACTCTTTAATGAGTGTATGCTCGCACATAACGGCAGGCGTCTTGCTCTGTACTTGCGCTCACTCGTGTCCAAAGTCATCTTGACTGGTCAATTATCAGTGAAACTAAAACTGTTGAGAGAAAATCACATAAGTAAAAATCTTTATAAATTGATGTTGATTCACTATAATGGTTTTGTTTGCAGTCAAATAAAGCCTGAAAGTAGTAAAACAAAGCAGCTGCTTGATTTATTCATGCTGCAATGCACTCTGGGAGTCAGCATAGCACTTGTGGCTGAGAATAAGAGACTTGCTGAG
>NC_136880.1:1157500-1190000 GCF_949152265.1 Phoxinus phoxinus
ATGCCTACCTTAAAAATCTTTCTCATCTTCAAATCGCGTTCTTCTAATTCTTCTGAGGTAATCCAGGTAAACAGCACAGCACAAGTCTTCCAAACTCGATGAAAAGCAGAGAGTACGTTACTGGAGTCTCTGAGTCTCTGTTTTGAGGTGATGAGGGCGTTAACAGCTCTGTGTTCCTTCACGTGGAGATCTGCATGTCAATGCTCGAGCGCGCGTGTGTGTGGTCACATTAGAGTTCATTAGGACGCGTTTGAGAAACTGTACATGTCGTTGCTTTCATACGGATTACTTAAACTGAGAATATTTGTTTTTTATATAATTTACATCATTTAAAAATAGACTCCAAGTGTTGTAAAGACATACGTTTCAAGTGTGTGTGACGAACATTCGCTGAGTTACAGGTCATTTTCTGTCGCGTTTCTGAATGAACTTCACATTGAGAGAGACGGCAGAACGCGCATCATGTTTATTTTCTTTATTTTATGAAAAACAAAAGATTTTGTTTTCATTATGAGTGTACACAAATAAAAGAAGACATTTAATGAATCAGTTTTGAATGATGTACACTTATATGTAAGATCAAAATCAACAGAGTATTTTGAGTTTCTTTTGCAGTGATAAGAACAAAAAGTGAGCTGGTATCGCCAGCGCGACCGCCGACCCCAAGGGGTTAAAGTCCCCCTGTAGTCAATAACTGTATCCGTTAAAACTCATCTTTGATCACCTAAAGGACATTTAAAACTTTTTTCCTTGGAAATAAAATTCTTCATGTCTTAAAATATCTTGAATGGAACTCGACACCTTTGCCTCATTTAGTCAAATGAGCCCCGCCTCCACTCACTCACTCACTCACTCGCTCAGAGATCCACTGGTGGACGATCACACGTTGATCTGATTGGTTACAAGGTAGTGTGTGACGTCAGAAACACCAGCGATTTCAAACCGTGTTTTTGAGACTGTCTTTGGGTCACTGCAGTTTTAAGCAGAAAATACTCAGCAATGCTGTCCACTTATGAACTTACACATGATTTGTCTTGTGTTAAAGCAGATTAAACACCACAGACACATAAACTACATTAAAAGCTGGATTTTCACCACAGGGGGATTTTAAAATCTCTTTTATTTGTTTAATAAAAAATAATCACTGTCAGGACAGATCATAAAACAAAGTGCTTAGAACTATTAAAACTCATGTATGATTACCATGTAAAAAGCCACTGAGTGACTGATTTGATAAGTTAGTAATAAAATGAACAACAAAGTAACACATTACATAAAATAAGTGGCATTAACTATGGTCATCACTGTCGATCCGTTTCAATCACACATTTAGATACGGCTGTCAATCCAGAAGATGTGTAGTTATAATCAATGAAGCAATGAATCTCATACTGACATCGTGTTTGTTGGTCGTGAGTGAATGTTCTAGAAATATTAAATATTACCCTCTCCTTCATTCAAATAGGTTTAGTATTGAAACTTCCTTTCCTTTCAAAACTCTTGTATATAAACATTTTTGTATATAAAGCGTTTGAGTTTGAAACGCATGCGTTTGTTGGAGCTGAATGTGTGTGTGTTCAACAGGAGACTGAGCCAGAGACCCACGGCTGAGGAGCTGGAGCAGAGGAACATCCTCAAACGTGAGTCATGTTCACTCGATCACAGGGAGATACTGACGCCGTGTGCTAACCAGACGCGCTGAGACAAGATTCCAGCGACAAAACGCCAAAATTAATCAAAAATCACAGCCAATCAGAAGAGTGTGTGGGCGGAGTCTCTCTGAAAACGCTCTGCACTCGCAAACAAATTAATCGAAAATCACAGCCAATCAGAAGAGTGTGTGGGCGGAGTCTCTCTGCAAGCGCTCTGCACTCACAACCAAATCAATCATAAATCACAGCCAATCAGAAGAGTGTGTGGGCGGAGTCTCTCTGAAAACGCTCTGCACTCGCAACCAAATCAATCATAAATCACAGCCAATCAGAAGAGAGTGTGGGCGGAGTCTCTCTGCAAGCGCTCTGCACTCGCAACCAAATCAATCATAAATCACAGCCAATCAGAAGAGCGTGTGGGCGGAGTCTCTCTGCAAGCGCTCTGCACTCGCAACCAAATCAATCATAAATCACAGCCAATCAGAAGAGCGTGTGGGCGGAGTCTCTCTGCAAGCGCTCTGCACTCGCAACCAAATCAATCATAAATCACAGCCAATCAGAAGAGTGTGTGGGCGGAGTCTCTCTGCAAGCGCTCTGCACTCACAACCAAATCAATCATAAATCACAGCCAATCAGAAGAGTGTGTGGGCGGAGTCTCTCTGAAAACGCTCTGCACTCGCAACCAAATCAATCATAAATCACAGCCAATCAGAAGAGAGTGTGGGCGGAGTCTCTCTGCAAGCGCTCTGCACTCGCAACCAAATCAATCATAAATCACAGCCAATCAGAAGAGCGTGTGGGCGGAGTCTCTCTGCAAGCGCTCTGCACTCGCAACCAAATCAATCATAAATCACAGCCAATCAGAAGAGCGTGTGGGCGGAGTCTCTCTGCAAGCGCTCTGCACTCGCAACCAAATCAATCATAAATCACAGCCAATCAGAAGAGTGTGTGGGCGGAGTCTCTCTGCAAGCGCTCTGCACTCGCAACCAAATCAATCATAAATCACAGCCAATCAGAAGAGCGTGTGGGCGGAGTCTCTCTGCAAGCGCTCTGCACTCGCAACCAAATCAATCATAAATCACAGCCAATCAGAAGAGCGTGTGGGCGGAGTCTCTCTGCAAGCGCTCTGCACTCACAACCAAATCAATCATAAATCACAGCCAATCAGAAGAGTGTATGGGCGGAGTCTCTCTGCAAACGCTCTGCACTCGCAACCAAATCAATCATAAATCACAGCCAATCAGAAGAGAGTGTGGGCGGAGTCTCTCTGCAAACGCTCTGCACTCGCAACCAAATCAATCATAAATCACAGCCAATCAGAAGAGAGTGTGGGCGGAGTCTCTCTGCAAACGCTCTGCACTCGCAACCAAATCAATCATAAAACACAGCCAATCAGAAGAGTGTGTGAAACAGAATTTGTGTCGCGTCTGATTAGGACACGGTGTTCCCGTCTGTTGCTCTGTTGAAGGAGTGTTTTCCTCTGTTTATCCTCTGACCGGTTTCTGTCCCACAGCTCGTAATGAGCAGGAGCAGATGGAGGAGAAGAGAGAGATCCGACGCCGACTCTCACGCAAGGTATGATGGGTGCCCGAGTGTGTGTGTGTGTGTGTGTGTGTGTGTGTGTGTGTCTCTCTCTCACTCAGTGTGTGATGTGTTTCAGCTGAGTCAGAGGCCCACGGTGGAGGACTTACGGCGAGCCAAGATCCTCATCCGCTTCAATGATTACGTGGAGGTGTCGGACGCTCAGGATTACGACCGGCGCACAGACAAACCCTGGACGAGGCTCACTGCGGCCGACAAGGCGAGTCTCACCACTCCTGTAACGTGAATGCTGACGCCATATCGATTTCCCGTTTTTAATTCATCCTGATTTTGATTAACTGAGATCTTTTAGTCTATGCTCTCAGTTGATTGATTCAGTAGATGATCTGTAGCTCCTGTCCTCCAGTAATCACATTAGGGCTGAGTCATCAGTGGATTATTTCCACTAGGACTGTCATGATTTCCTCGATTAATCCATGAACTGCATTATTAGAGCGTTTTGTAAGGCTGCACGGTGTATTAAAACCATTTAAAACCATACTATAGCATAGTGCAATTTGTAAATTCACAAGCGATGCGATTTTAATTAAATAAATATACACGTACTTGAGACACATGCACACCTTTTGTTTCAATCGGACTGAATTCATCCCGATTGATGAATCTGAATGTAGTGTTTACATGAACGCTAAACGTGATCGGGTTGTTGTGTGCGTTTGTCACAAACTTCAAATCGGGATCGATTTTTTGACATGCGCACACTGCACACATATACAGAGCTTCCCGCTGTTTGCACATAATAACCATTCTCCTACACCGGTTCTTTATTAGTTTTAAACAGCAGACTTAATTACCGTCTCTGGTCATAATGTGGAGACTCAGAGCGTATGAGCCGTTGTGCCGCTGCTTATATTGATCCCGCAGTACAACTGCCCAGAACCAGTCGTGTGTGGATGAGTATGAAGCAAGCAGAGGTGGGTAGGGCTGGGACGGGTGACGCCTACCGCAATACCACGGTCACGTGACACCTACCGCGGGTCTGAGCTTGTTACCGTCATCACCGCAATAAAAACATTGGCCTGCACATGTGTGCACGTTCTGTCTGATGACATGGATTATGTCTAATGACATTGTGTCTTACATGGATTCAAGGTTCTCTAAACAAAACTTATCATCAAAAGATGGAGCTAGGGGTGTGCAAAGCAGCTAATATTTGTATTTGTATTCGAGTAAAATTCAAAATAGGCGTAAAAATCTTCTTTTTTTTTGCGTTACACTTCTAATTTACGTTATAGTGTAAGTATTCTTTAATTATATCCATTATAATAATTATGGATACGCAATATTGGTTGATGTTTTTTCATAAATCCAGCAATGAAACAAGGAACGTCAAAATATCATAACAGCCATTACCTCATCCATGGTTAAACCAACAACTAATAAAATACCATTGTGAACATTATGAAGCCTACAGCCTACATCTTGCTGTCTGCAAAAGACTGAGTAACTTTAACGTACCGTATAACTCCCACACGTGCATACAATTCGACAAAACTACACAAGCATTTTTAACCGGATGTTAGCGTTACTCTGTCAACAGCCTATTGTCTAAATTACCGCGCTAAACAGCTGACGTTACGTGAACAGAGCGAGCATGAGAGCGCCCGACTGCAGACGTCAATAATGCAGCGTAATGGAATAATCTCCCGATCAAACTCCGCTTCCCGAAAGTTATAAACTGCCTCAGGAACCCAGTTAAGGTACAAACATCTATTCAACAAAAATAGTGATGCAGTTAAAGGGCAACTAAACACTAAACCAACTTTTTTTAGTTAATGATCTGTAAGAATGGAGCTTCATAAATGCTGTTCATTGATTCGAGTACTTATTTAAACATTTGAGTATAAAGTGTTTTAATTTTCAAATATATGGTGTAAAAACGTCTGAGTGCTGCCCTCTTCAGGCTAAACGGGATCTCCTGAAGTAGGGGTACTCTCTGAAGTAGGGGTACTCTGTGACGTAGGGTACTCTGTGACGTAGGGGTACTCTGTGACGTAGGGTACTCTGTGACGTAGGGTACTCTGTGACGTAGGGTACTCTGTGACGTAGGGGTACTCTGTGACGTAGGGTACTCTGTGACGTAGGGGTACTCTGTGACGTAGGGTACTCTGTGACGTAGGGTACTCTGTGACGTAGGGGTACTCTGTGACGTAGGGTACTCTGTGACGTAGGGGTACTCTGTGACGTAGGGTACTCTGTGACGTAGGGGTACTCTCTGAAGTAGGGGTACTCTGTGACGTAGGGTACTCTGTGACGTAGGGGTACTCTGTGACGTAGGGTACTCTGTGACGTAGGGGTACTCTGTGACGTAGGGGTACTCTGTGACGCTACTCTGCCACGCCCCTGGCAGCCCCTGGTATAAAAGCATCTGCTTCCGTCAACACCACTGTAGCGAGTCAGGAGTTGGAAATTGGAATTACGAGTATTGAAAACGATCAGGATAGCGTATTTTACAGGGTCCCCGCGGATCCTTAAAAAGTCTTAAAGTCTTATTTTTACTTATGAAAAGTCTTATTTTTACCTATGAAAGGTCTTAAATTTTAGATGACACTTTGACTTAGACGTATCTAAATACTTTCCAATGAAAACTATCTAATTAGCGTACGTATTATTTTTTATTATTCTATTTTCGTGGATTTCCTTGTTCACGTGACAATTCGCGTCATTTACGGCAGCGTATAAGCCTGCGTCTGTCTCATGCACGCGAGAGGAGAGGAGAGGATAAGAAAACGAGTAAATGTCAGTTCAATAGTAAGTTCATTCTTTGTGCTTAGTATTGTCTATGAACTATGATGATATTGTAATCATTGTAAACTACGTACGAGGCACTGTGAGTTCGAGCTGACATCGCATTTGTCTCTCATGCTTTCACTGCGTGATGTGTCAGTGCAGCTATATGTATGTCCCCAAATGAGTTTTTGTCTTATTATATTTATATCATATTATGTTGTTATATTAGAATATCACGAGCAAGAGTGCCGTTTTCCTGTGCACAATTGCAAATGTGGTATTTATTTTACAACAGTTAAATTAACAATAAAGTTAACATTGTGTGTTACTTTTTATATTGTCAATATTTTGTTCCCCCCTTTATTTCGCCGACGAGAATTTCATAATGAAACTGTAGTCCAACAGACAGCGATTATTTAAAAAAAAACTGAAATCCGCGTTTTGAACGAATCATTTGATTCAATGAATGAATCGGCCGTTTGAACAAATCTGTTGAATAAATGACTCCAACAACTCGCTTAAGACAGTGACTTACTGCCACCTACTGGCGGGTTTAGTTTCATATTTAAAGTACCCTTAAATTAAAATGTTAAAATTATAAATCATTTCATATTTAAATATTGAATAGCTTTATTTATGCAATCGTAAATTAAGTGTAAATATTGTCACCTCTGCACTGCAAGGATGGATTTTAATTTAATTATTTAATTTGACAGTGGTACTGTATTATTCTAATATAATTTAATTTGAATGTTGGAATTTGACATAAAAGGTGATGCATACCTCTAAGTACGTTTAGAAATAATTTCCATATTTAGGTGAAAATGCCCCTGGAAATCAATTTAAGGTGGCAAATATTGCCCCTTAATAACATTTTTTATTTCAGTCACTACTGTAAACTGACCACTGCATAGAATATGTTAAATATTAATATCTTCGTGAGTCTGCTGTCAACAACAGGCCTAAACCAGCCATGGTACCAGTACAAATTCAGTAAAATATCATCTAATTATTATCAACAAAACTTTGAAAATATCGAGATATATTTTTGTTAATATTGCACACCCCTAATGTACGGTATTAATTTTGATTTCTTCAGGTCTTAAAAAGGTCTTAAAAAGCCTTAAATTTTACTTTAAAAAATGTGCAGATACCCTGATTTTAGCATCTAGTTAGCATAGCATTTATATAGTTATTTAGATTATTTCGTGTAGCCTAGCTAGTTATTTAGCATAGTTGTTAGTGTTGTTAGAAGCATAGTTAGTTAGTAGCATAGTATTGCATCAGTTAGAATAGTGTAGATTTATAGCATTAGCTTTATCTGTTTAGTACAGTGGTTAGGCTGGTATAGGTGTAGTGTTGCCGGTAGCAACAGCACTGCTGGACTGCATAACTTTCCCCCAGACTTGGACATTAGCGCCAGTGTTAACATGCACTTGTGTGCCAAACGCTGCTCTTCCTGCATGGACTCCACAACCGCCGGCGCGTTTTGCTGGATATTTTTTTTCACATAGCGGCAAAATATGCTTAACGGAGGTCAATAGTAATAATAATCCACTCAGATACTGGACCCATTCTCTCTTGCGCGGCTGCTTCGCTAGCATCGTCGGATGCCGATCGCGAGGCGGGAGTTAATGCGATGCGACACTTAGGCCTGTCACGATAACAAATTTTGCTGGACGATAAATTGTCCAAGAAATTATCGCGATAAACGATAATATTGTCGATCTGAGACCATTTTCATCTAGAATAATGATAATGGCATAATAATGCACATACACCTTTCAAAATTCAATAAACGTTTATTTCCAAAGACTATTTAACACTGAAAATGGAAAACATTTTCAATATCCACAATAACAATGAACAAAACAACCAAAAACAAGAAAAAGCAATGGACTCTCAGTCTCTCAGTTCACACAGATGATAATGAACTAGTTCATGTTCATATATTTATTTTTTTATTTTTTTAAATGAACTAAGTTCATATATCTAAAAATGAACTAGTTCACGTTCATTTGTAAAATTCTTTTAACAAAGATGTAGGCTATTATTAATAATAATGTTATTTCAACACAATATCTCGTTATTTCGAAATAATATGTGTGCGTGCATCTGTAAATCCGGTGACGCGTGTATTGATTTTTATTAATAAACAAGTGTTTTCTCTAAAAGTGTCGACTCGGCTGCAAAGATGAAGTTGACGATCGCCATCTCCGTGTGAACGCGCTTATAGAGAAATGCACATAAATAAGCCTAATAATGGATTACTACATAATCAGAGAGTAGCCTTTTTCTTTTTTTCTTTTTGAATTATTTCGTTTAAAGACATTTCAAGCTTTGTGTATTTGTCATGTCTGTGTGAGGCATACACTGAGTTTCGTTAAGTTAGGATGTGCTCTAGTTTACGTGCAAGTGAGCGCGCGGGCGCCTCCGTTATATTTGTTTCGTCGGCCTATTCATTAAATACTGGCAATTGGTTGATGAAAAATTTATTAAAATTAAGATACAATTTATACAAAACGAAATTCACTTTAAAGAAAGGCTTTCTATAACAACTTCAACGGTCAAAATCATGTCTGTCCCGCTCCATGTCTCATGCGCATCCTATCTCGGTCGTGCTGTTCACTTTTCATAAATCAACATAAATGGAATAAAAATAACATTATAACATTTTAACAAATATGAAACGCGCTTTTTTAAATGGCTACAACAGTATAGAAGCCTACATATCCTACTCTCTATTTGTACAAATTTTTGCACATTAATTTAATTCAGAATTTTGCACACACAAGTTGAAAGGCATTTGTTCAAATCAAGTTCACGGATAATTGTGCGTGCATGTATTAGCCTAATCATTATGATACTAAAATCCTAACAAATATGCTATGCTGTGTACAAAAAATCTCTCAAAATCTTTCACGTTCATTGTATGAAAAGTGATTCGTTCAGTTCAGCGTTCGGCGAAAATATGAACGCGTTCATGCACAACAACCCGGTTTTAGTCGATACTGTATTACAACAAATGCGACATACCGGCTCGCTCAGGTTAAGTGGTTCACCACGGTCATTCGGTTTGAATCCGAAGTGCTCCCACACTGCAGCTGTCGCGTTTGGCTTTGAAACCAATTCCATGTCACAACTTGCGTCTCGTCTTTTCGCTCTTCTCGGCAGTCGCCTCAAGCACTCCCGCCTTCCCACACAAAGTCCATGTGACTGACAAGCGCCGCCTCCCCACAAAAAAGACAATGCAACTGACAAGAGGGTTCACTTCTCCTACGCTAAGGAAACGAGAGTTGTCATTCAGTCGCGGATAACAAACAAGTATGCAAATGAAATTATCGCGGCTAGAAAAATTATCGAGGTCATTTTTTTTATCGTGCGATTTATCGACTATCGCGACAGGCCTAGCGACACTGCAGTTTGAGCTCGCGGCTCGAATTGATATGGTTTTGGCTCTGTGTCCACAGACAATTCGTCCACTTCAGGGGAAGGTGGGGGAGAAAAGTCCTCGACTTTAAATGACCGCTCTGTTGCAAAGCTACTTGCGTCACTCCAGTCACTCTCCATCTTAGCGAGTCTGACAGCAGCTGTCAATCACTGCGTCACTGCGGGTCTGTCAATCACCCGCTCAGACCCGCCCTCGGTTCATCCGTTGGGCTCTGCCCACTTTTCCAGCATTTTTCAAATATTGCCAGTGGGTGGAGTCAGGCTCTGACCAGGGGTTTAGTTACCCTTTAAGTGTTTTTCTGCTCAGCCGAGCACTCTCTGTTGCTGTGTGGAGCAGCCTGTGTCCGTCACTCACTCAGTCATCCGGGCGTGCACTCCGGTCTCATGAGGAAACGCAAGTTTTTCTTGTTCCCGAATACAAATATTTTTTTAAGTATTTGTTCGAAATAAGTATTTGTAAAAAACACGTTATTTGTGCCTTTACGAATACCGTATTCGGGTTCGGCTCCACCCCTAGAGCTAATCCGGCCTTTCGTGAATTGGGGAACTCATCATCCATCCGCACCAACCAATTTTCAAAACCGCACCCGCGTCTATCCACTGATTGTTTTGAGGTCTATGTGCGATGCAAGGCGCTGCTGACGCGAGCCGCGGGGCTAGAAAGCTCCTGGCTGTTCTAGAAAGGAGACTGATCCAATGCAGCAAAGATAACGGCTGAAGTCGCTGTATAGCCCATTGGCTGTGTTGTATCCCAGAGTTCCGATCGGCGCACAGGGACAAAAATAAATACATATTTTCACAGAGTAAAGTCTTCTCTACGAAATGCACATTTCATACAGATTACATAAGCAGAGAGTATTCTGTTTCTTATTCGTTTTGAATGTTGTTAAAAGTAGACATTTCAAGCTTTCTATTAATTTCTCATGTCTGTGAGGTATAAGTAGCCTATCCGCTGAGTTTCGGTTCATTCATGAGACGAGCTCCAGTTCACGAGCAATGCAAGAGATCGCACGGGCGCCTCCGCGTCCTGATTATATGTCTGCTATATTTGCTTCTTATTTATTAATTCCAGGAAATTGGTTGATGAAACAGTGAATAAAATTAACCCTCTGGGGTCTGAGGTGTTTTCTGGGTCCTGGAGGTGTTCTGACATGCTCTAACATTTGAGCTTATTTCTGTTACTTGTGACATCATGGCTAAAGTATTATTACACTGCATTCAGCACAAACTCTGCTACAATAATATGTCAGCAGCATGTATGTAAAAGTTTGTAGTTTTGAGATAATAACATTTATGCGTGGTTTGTGAAAATGACCAAAAAAAAAGTCACTGAAATAATGTCATGAAAGACAAACTAATTATTTCTTTGCAAGGCTTTTGAAAATTGTATCACGTAGAATAGAATATTTGCTCCAAAACTATGTGAAAATCACCCTGAATACTCATTCAGATAAGACAATATATTGATTTAAAATTTGTAAGACATGTCTTGTGTAAGAAAGCTTTATGCGAGGAGGCGTAAACCATGAATATTGAGTGTTTCACACCTGAGAGAGACAAAGGCCCTCCCATAATGGCCCTATCAGGAGCTCTCAGGCACTATCATTGCATTACCTTGCACAAAGAATGAGGAGATTTAAAAAAGAACGGCTTTTTCATTGTTTGAATTTATTTACAACACAACATAATCCAAAGATACACAACAAATGGCAAAAAAAGCACATTATTTAACACACTGAACTAAAGACAGAGACTTAACCAGTCACACACCTTTCCTTTCCTGAAACATAGTGCATACCTGTCATTTCCAAGGTGTTTGATTTTTTACTTTACCTCCTCATGCTCATGTTGAAGTCAGCAGGACGGGTAGCTACCTAAAAAAAATCATATATATATATATATATATATATATAAAAAGCTGTGAACATGCTGATATCAAGAAAAAACAGGGCTGCTTGATTGTGGGAATACATTTTAGATTTGTTCTGGTTAAAATTCCTTTTTAAAAATTATAAAATACACACACACATATATATATATATATATATAGGCTACATATATATATATTTGTGGTGCCTTGTAGGCATATACCTGCAGGGTTGAATAAAAAAATAATAACAATAGTATAGCAGGCATCGTTAAAAAGGAACACTTCAGTAACACTACACTAGAGAAAAATATATTGATTATCATATGTTACTTCAAATGTTTACAATCGATATGACGTTATGAAATGAGATTGGAGTAAAATCATGGTGCGTTTTGCTTTTCAAACGCACGTCGCGCGACTGACTCAAACTCTCACAGCGCGTGCAGGGAACATTCACTGAAGCATCGTGCAACAGTTCAATGGCAATATGAAGTTTATGCAACAATAACACTAACTAATATAATTCAGAATTATTTCTTACCTTAACATCGTTCTTGTCTTCAAATCGCGATCTTGTTCTTCAGATGTAAACCCAATAATCTCACAGCATGTCTTCCAAACTCGACGACTGCAGAGGACTAATAAAGTTTGCCGCTTTGTTGTTGATGTATTGGGGGCGTTCGCGCGACACATGGACGATTTGCATCTCTATATGTTTTGCGCGTGTGGGTGTGGTCACATTAAAACTAATGAGGAAGGGTTAGAGAAATTGAATATCTTGTTGGTTTTATGCAAATTACTTAAACAGAGAATATTTGTTTTAGTTTTGAATCAGATCATTTAAAACTACACACTTAAATGATTATAAATATATAGAGCTCATAAATGTGTGACAAGTATTCGCTGAGTTTTGTTTATGTTTAGAGACGTGCTCAAGAAAAAAAAGTTCGCGAGACGGAGAGGCAGAAAGCACACCCTGTTTAATTTCTTTATTTTACAAAAGCACAACGTTTTGTTTTGATTGTAAGTGGACACATACAAAAGTAGACATCTCACAGATTCTTTTTTCATTTTTATTAAGTCTGTATGACCATACCTGATGGAGTATTTTAAGTCTATTCAGCTGCTATGTGAAAAAAAATGCGCAAATCACGCCGGCGTGATTGCCGACCCCAGAGGGTTAAGATACTGTGGCGATATGGAAGAAATCCATATCAGCTTTTCATTCTTTCTAATGGGCGGAAACCAATAAGGAAAGTGAATATAAAAGAGAGCAAGAAACGGAAGAGGAGGAGCAAGGAAAAACAAACTAAACGAACGTGGAGTTTATCGGAGTGGGACACACGCTACCTGAAGGCTGTCGTTGCTATTGTTTGCTGGAGTCTCTGTGCATGCGCTGACTGGGTGCGATCGCCGAAGTGACAGAGAAATTGAACTCTGCATGGTTCGTCTGCCTGGTGCAACACAAGCCAGCCTGGTTCGCCTGCCTCAGGTACTAGTGTTGATGTCCATCATCTTTTAACCTCACGCCAATTCTCCAAACTCTTTCCCCGGCCCTGGATTTGCGGCCGCTATACAGACTGCTCCACGCAGCCGACGCACACACGCTCATTACGCACACACGCTCATTACGCACACACGCATACACCAAACACTCGTTTGGATTACTTATTTTTTCTTTGTGTGTTTTTTTATTTTATTTACATTTTCTTTTGGTTGGTATTGAACTTGAAAAACTGAGTCTGAAAAAATAACGAACTTATGGACATTATCGATCAAAGACTCTCGTGAATTTTTTTTTGTTTATTTAATTGTTTGTTTTGTTTGGGAAATCTTGAACTGCGCAACCTCCTTACTGTCTGTTTTCATTAATTTGTTGTGTCATTTGTCATGTGAGGCAAAAGAAACAAATACAAACTCTGTGTGAATTGAACTGTCTATTTTTTTTTGCAAAATATGTTTTCTTAAAATATATATTTTCTTGATCTAAAACCCTTCAATCTCTGAATGTGTCTTTACGCCTTATTCTATGTTATTGTGGGTATTGTTAGGAATTTATTTTTTTGTAACAGTGGTTTGAGCTATCTGGGAATCTAAACTTCATTACATATATTTTTTTTACTTGACAAGTTTTGACTTGTCTGGCGCCCGAACAATTTAAATTTAAAATCTGCTAGTCAAATTTGATTTGGGACAGCCACCGTTACATAAGTGGCGCCCGAACAGGGACCTGAAACTTAAACCCTCAGATAAACCTGGACGACTTTAAACTTAAACACTAAAATTGTGACTGGTCTTGAAACACTTGAACTTTGAATTTGAGTTTCCCTAAAAAATTACTTAAAGGTTGGTTATTGTCTTGAAACTGTCTGTTTTTGAAATTGTGGCATATATACTGAACTGAAACCGCTTTGTTGTTGTTGTTTTTTTGGAAAGGTTTTGTGGGGAAATACCTTTTTGTTTGTGAACTTTCACATTGTTAAATATAATAGTGTTACCCCTTAGTTGACTTGCAAAACTGATTGACCTAATTAATGTGAAAGCGGTGGAAACAATCATTTGTGCTATTGAAATCTAATTATTGATTTATGAAATTAAGCGAAGTGTAGTGTGAATTGGTGGGATAGACATTTCACACTGAACTGTTAGTGTATTCTGTTATAATTTATTTTTTCAAACATTTATACATTGCTTGTTAATTTAACTTGCATTTCACTACATTTTACACTGACAATCAAACATGGCGACCCCTCCTCTCTCTCCATCCACTTTTGTGGAGATGGAACCAGCGGCACCAGACGTTGCTACCCCAGTCTGGCCTCCAGCACTCCGTCGTCCACTTTCTTCACCAGGACCCCTTCGTGCTCCTCTCCACTTCACTCCCACTCAAGCCAGCACCACTGATTTCCCAGGAACCCATGTGCGATTCGCAATTCCACCACTAGCTGGCAGTACTCCTGTTCAACCCTTCACCTGGGAACAGGCACAGAATGGCGACTCCATGCAGATATGTACATCACCTGAGCCTTCATCTCTATCTTCAGTGGCACAGCAGGACTTGCCTGGCATCCTATCAACTCCTGGAAAAGGAATGCATCAACTCACTCAAGTTAAAGGAAACTGGGACACGTTGACACAACATATGCAAACGCATGAGAAAACCATTGGTAAACTCGCCAAAGAACTTAAAACCATGTCTGCACATCACGATAGCCTGATCTCTAACCTTGCGGATAAACTCAAGCACAACCAACAAGAACTGCTCACCCACATTTCTGAAAGTAAGAAGCATGTGAAGGAAGAGACTGAGCAACTCACTAAATCACTTAAAGTGATCATTTCTGACGAACTTCACAAAGCTGAGACTACCTATGTGTCTGAAGTGAGGTTCATGATAGACCAACTTCAAGTGGAGCTTCAGCAAGACATCAAATCCTACCTGGTAACCCATCAAAGAAATCATGACCAGTTGTCTACAGAGCTCACCCAGTGCACTCAAACCACCAACACCCTGTGTGCAGTGGTAAAAAGCTTACAAACTGAACTTGAAAAAAGACTCGAAAGTCAAGAGAAACAAATGACTGATTTGCAGACAACAGTTACTGCTTCATTGCCTTTGACCACTCCAGTTTTACCTGCATCACCAGTTACTGCTCCATTGCCTCTAACCACTCCAGTTTCACCTGCATCACCCGTTACTGCTCCAATGCTTCCCGCTGTAAAGAGTGATCATCTTAAAATTACTTTTCCTACTTTTGGAAGACAGTCAGATGATGTTGACCCCTTGCTCTATCTAACCCGATGTCAGGATTTCTTGGCGTTACATCCCCTTGCTGATGCCGACATCCTTGCCACTTTCCGCACTGTCCTTTACGGTACTGCCCGGGACTGGTGGGAAGTTGCTCGATCCTCCGTAACCACGTGGGAGGAGTTTGAATCTGCTTTCCTCTCTGCTTTCCTCTCAGAGGATTATGAAGACGAGCTGGCTGAAAGGGTAAGGACAAGAACACAGGGAGAAAGGGAGAGCATTAGAGACTTTGCATTTACCTACAGAGCTCTCTGCAAGAGGTGGAAATCTACCTTGACGGACAGTGAATTGGTAAAGATGATTTTAAAAAATATGAATCCCTACCTTACAAGCCAGATACGTAGTCGAGTGAACACAGTCGATGAACTCGTGAAATTAGGCCAACAGCTCGAAAAAGACTACGAACAACAACTGCAATATGAAAAACGTGCGAGTTCTAAGCAACCCCTATCTATGCATCAAAGACCTATTTCCAACCGCCCGGCAGAGAAGCCTTTAGTGCAATGCTGGCGATGTAACGGCCATCACTCACCTGGAAGCTGTCCTCACTTTGTCTCTTCTCAGGCCCAGTCACCTCAGTCCACCAGCCAACACCCTTCCTCTAGTAGCAAGCGGACAACATTTCCAGCTTCTAAAGGTACCGGTCCACCTGGCAATCGCTCTGTGTGTGCCACCTTTCCCCACAAGTCACCAACAACTGGTAAGAAACCACCACCTACTACCATTGTTCCACAACAATTAGTGATACCCCTCTGTATTGGTACATGGAACGGAAAGGCTATTGTTGATACTGGGGCTAGCTACACCCTTCTACATGAGAATCTCTGGAAAGAGCTCACTTCACAAAGACTCCATCCATGGACCCAGGGTCCGCTCTACCTAGCCAACGGGGAAGCAGAAATTCCTTTAGGTTGGATAAACATGCCAATCACCCTACATCAAAAAGTATTCACAATACCTGCTGTGGTTCTGTCAGCCAAAGCCCTGGCCTATGCAGTTGTATTAGGACTGGACTTTATCTTCTCCAGTGGGATGCAGATCAATGTGGCGGACCAAAAGTATTCATTTCAGTCTAATCCTAAAGAGGATTATCCTTTCCAGCCAACAAATGCCAGTGTACCAGTTCTCAGCTCCCAACATTCAAAGGGAAAGATGGGAAATAAAAATCCCAACAGCCTCTCCTTACTATCTTCTGTGCCTCCTCCTCAACTTAACACAGCTCAACCACCAGCCTGCCTGGATGAAAAGACATTAATTGACACTGCTATAAATGATGCCCACTTAACTCCTGAAGACAAGCAACAACTACGGCAGATCCTCGAGTCAAACCCTCAAGTTTGTACCCTTCGTCCAGGACGTACTGAAGTTATGCAGCATCACATATATACTACCCACCAAGTACCGATAAAACAAAGACCATACCGCACATCACCTGCCAAACAAGCTGTCATAAAAGAGCAGCTGGAAGAGATGTTGACTGCCGGCATCGTAGAACCGTCACACTCAGGATGGGCCTCACCTGTCGTCTTGGTCCCTAAAAAAGACGGAAGTCTCAGGTTTTGTGTGGACTACAGGAAAGTTAATGCCATTACAGAGAATGATGCGTACCCTTTACCCAACATCACTGAGATCCTGGAGTCATTATCTGGAGCGGCCATCTTTTCCACCATTGACCTTAACAGTGGCTACTGGCAAGTAAACATGGATCAAGAAAGTAAACCAAAGACTGCTTTCACAACTTCATCAGGACTGTTCCAGTTTAATGTTATGCCGTTTGGATTAAAAAATGCCCCAGCAACCTTCCAAAGGCTAATGGAGAATGTTCTAGGAGAATTGCGTGGAGACATTTGTTTCGTCTACATTGACGACATCATTATTTACTCCCCATCTGTAGCACAGCACTTCTTCGACCTCCAGGCTGTTCTTCACAAACTACGAATAGCTGGCCTAACCATTAATTTAAAAAAAAGCACGTTCTGCCTTCAGGAAATAACCTTTCTGGGACATGTCGTCAACGTCCAAGGCATAGCTGCAGACCCAAGTAAAGTGGAGGCTATACGGGAATACCCTGTGCCCACCAACATCAAGGAAGTCCAGCGTTTCCTGGGGTTAGCCGGGTGGTACCACCGGTTTGTACCAAACTTCTCCAGGATCGCTGAACCTATCAATGCACTGAAAAAAAAGGGATATTCATTCCTCTGGTCACAACAATGTCAGCAAGCCTTTGAACATTTAAAATGCTGTCTTACCTCTCCTCCTATTCTTGGCCATCCTGACCTTCAACTTCCTTTTACTGTCTACACGGATGCCAGTGACCTTGGTTTGGGTGCTGTGCTGACCCAGCGCAAGGAAAAAGGATTGGAACAAGTTATTGCTTATGCCAGCAGAACCCTGAACAAAGCAGAGACCAATTACTCAACCACCGAAAAAGAGTGCTTGGCTGTAATCTGGGCCCTGGAAAAATGGCAGCACTACCTAGAGCACAAACTGTTCACTGTCATCACGGATCACTCAGCGCTACAATGGGTAATGTCTTCCACAAAAACCACGAGTCGACTCATCCGGTGGGCCTTGCGACTTCAGAGATTTGATTTTATCATTGAATATCGCAAAGGAAAACTAAATATGGCACCAGATGCTCTGTCTCGGATTCGCACCAGTTGTAGCCTGTACACCAGCCAACAGGAGAATGCTGAACTTCCGATGTCTCCAGCCACAATCTGGGAGGAACAGCACAAAGACCCTGTAATTGCAAACACACTTCAAGCACTTGCAGAAAATGATTCTCCTCTAAAGGATCAATATGAGATAGTGGAGGATAAACTCTATCACAAAACTCACCTGGCGAACAATCAAGTTCATTACAGAGTGTGCATTCCTAACAGCCTTGTGTCGTCCATTCTCCACCACTACCACGCTAATCCATGGAGCGGACATGTAGGTATTTATAAGACCTACAAGCGTATCCATGATGTTGCATTCTGGCCTGGAATGTGGACTGACGTAAAACACCATGTTAAGGAGTGTGTTAAATGTCAGACACTTAAGGGAGAGAATCAGAAACCTGTGGGCAAACTGCAACAAATCACCACCAACCGTCCCAACGAGATGCTTGGAGTGGACATTATGGGGCCAATGCCACGTAGCACTCAGCAAAATGAGTACCTCTTGGTCTTTGTAGACTATTACTCCCGCTGGGTGGAATGTTTCCCCATGCGCAACGCTAACGCTCAGACTGTTGCATTACTTCTTCGGAAGGAAATTCTAACCCGGTGGGGGGTGCCGGACTTCATTCTGTCGGATAGAGGTACACAATTTGTGTCATCACTGTTCAGAGAACTCTGTCAAAAGTGGAGTATCAAACCTAAACTAACAACAGCATACCATCCACAAACAAATATGACAGAGAGGGTTAATCGTACGCTCAAAGGTATGATTTCTGCCTATGTGGACAACAATCACAGAAAATGGGACCAATACTTACCAGAACTCCGTTTTGCTATTAATTCAGCTGTCCAGGAAACGATTGGGATGACCCCTGCAGAGCTTCATTTGGGGAGGAAACTGCAAAGTCCCATGGACAAGTTGTTACATGGCAAGAATCTGACTCCAGACTGCACATCTTACGATACAGTCCACCACCTAACTGAGCTTCAGACCAAAGCCATGGAATGCTCTAAAAAAGCCCAAAAGAGACAGCTCCGGAATTATGATAAAAAAAGACGAGATGTCACATACAAGGAAAAGGATCGTGTGTGGATGAGAACCTTTCCCCAGTCTAGTGCACAACACCACTTTACTGCCAAATTTGCTCCAAAATGGAAAGGCCCTTACCGTATCATAAAGCAGGTGGGTCCATTGAACTATCGAGTAGCACTAGAGCTCACTGGCGAGGATGTTCGCATAGTGCATGTGTGCAACCTGAAACCATGTTTTCCCACGGCTGAAGAGCTGGAATGCCAGGAGAAGAAAAGGCTCCGCCAACTCTTCAATGACTCTTCTGATGAAGAGGAATTCATTGGATTTTAAATATGATTCACTTTTCCACAACCATGGGTTGTCTTCTCCAGGGAGGGAGAGTGTGGCGATATGGAAGAAATCCATATCAGCTTTTCATTCTTTCTAATGGGCGGAAACCAATAAGGAAAGTGAATATAAAAGAGAGCAAGAAACGGAAGAGGAGGAGCAAGGAAAAACAAACTAAACGAACGTGGAGTTTATCGGAGTGGGACACACGCTACCTGAAGGCTGTCGTTGCTATTGTTTGCTGGAGTCTCTGTGCATGCGCTGACTGGGTGCGATCGCCGAAGTGACAGAGAAATTGAACTCTGCATGGTTCGTCTGCCTGGTGCAACACAAGCCAGCCTGGTTCGCCTGCCTCAGGTACTAGTGTTGATGTCCATCATCTTTTAACCTCACGCCAATTCTCCAAACTCTTTCCCCGGCCCTGGATTTGCGGCCGCTATACAGACTGCTCCACGCAGCCGACGCACACACGCTCATTACGCACACACGCTCATTACGCACACACGCATACACCAAACACTCGTTTGGATTACTTATTTTTTCTTTGTGTGTTTTTTTATTTTATTTACATTTTCTTTTGGTTGGTATTGAACTTGAAAAACTGAGTCTGAAAAAATAACGAACTTATGGACATTATCGATCAAAGACTCTCGTGAATTTTTTTTTGTTTATTTAATTGTTTGTTTTGTTTGGGAAATCTTGAACTGCGCAACCTCCTTACTGTCTGTTTTCATTAATTTGTTGTGTCATTTGTCATGTGAGGCAAAAGAAACAAATACAAACTCTGTGTGAATTGAACTGTCTATTTTTTTTTGCAAAATATGTTTTCTTAAAATATATATTTTCTTGATCTAAAACCCTTCAATCTCTGAATGTGTCTTTACGCCTTATTCTATGTTATTGTGGGTATTGTTAGGAATTTATTTTTTTGTAACAGTGGTTTGAGCTATCTGGGAATCTAAACTTCATTACATATATTTTTTTTACTTGACAAGTTTTGACTTGTCTGGCGCCCGAACAATTTAAATTTAAAATCTGCTAGTCAAATTTGATTTGGGACAGCCACCGTTACAATACAATTCATACAAACGAAATTCAATTTAAAGAAAGGCTTTCTACAAAACAAAACTTAATAAAGTGGTCAAAATCATCTCTGACCCATCTTCTGATCTATCTTACTCATGCTGTTCACTTTTCATTGATTTAAAGCGTTTTACCGATATACCGCGGGAATTTCTTGCTTTTCAAAAGCCTTTTTTACGCTATTTCTACATCATTGCACATGCGCACTCCTTTCAGTTTCGGTTTTCAGTCCGATCAAGTGTTTATGTTCTGTCAATCGGATTAGAAAAGCAATAATTTCCCTTTCATTTCGATCTAAATCATTTGTAATAGAGCAGACACTTTGAGTCTTTAACCCTTTAATGGGTTATGTTATAGCCCTACTTGTTTTTAATGTTTTTATGAAATATCTGTATTGACTGCATGATCATATCACCGTATTATTATTTACCGCCATGCGAGCCACAAATGAGTAACACTGGTGTGAGTTTATAAATGATTTCCGTTACAAATTTGGTGAAATGCACACGTTCCCAGATGAACATTATAAACCACACAAACTCACAGCGTTACGTTATAAGACACACAAACTCACAGCGTTACGTTATAAGACACACAAACTCACAGCGTTACGTTATAAGACACACAAACTCACAGCGTTACGTTATAAGCCACACAAACTCACAGCGTTACGTTATAAGACACACAAACTCACAGCGTTACGCTATAAGACACACAAACTCACAGCGTTACGTTATAAGACACAAACTCACAGCGTTAGGTTATAAGACACACAAACTCACAGCGTTACGTTATAAGACACACAAACTCACAGCGTTACGTTATAAGTCACACAAACTCACAGCGTTACGCTATAAGACACACAAACTCACAGCGTTACGTTATAAGACACACAAACTCACAGCGTTAGGTTATAAGACACACAAACTCACAGTGTTACGCTATAAGACACACAAACTCACAGCGTTACGTTATAAGACACACAAACTCACAGCGTTACGTTATAAGACACACAAACTCACAGCGTTACGCTATAAGACACACAAACTCACAGCGTTACGTTATAAGACACACAAACTCACAGCGTTACGTTATAAGACACACAAACTCACAGCGCTACGTTATAAGACACACAAACTCACAGCGTTACGTTATAAGACACACAAACTCACAGCGTTACGTTATAAGACACACAAACTCACAGCGTTACGTTATAAGACACACAAACTCACAGCGTTACGTTATAAGACACAAACTCACAGTGTTACGTTATAAGACACAAACTCACAGCGTTACGTTATAAGCCACACAAACTCACAGTGTTACGTTATAAGACACAAACTCACAGCGTTACGTTATAAGACACACAAACTCACAGCGTTACGTTATAAGACACACAAACTCACAGTGTTACGCTATAAGACACACAAACTCACAGCGTTACGTTATAAGACACACAAACTCACAGTGTTACGCTATAAGACACACAAACTCACAGCGTTACGTTATAAGACACACAAACTCACAGCGTTACGTTATAAGACACACAAACTCACAGCGTTACGTTATAAGACACACAAACTCACAGCGTTACGTTATAAGACACACAAACTCACATCGTTACGTTATAAGACACACAAACTCACAGCGTTACGTTATAAGACACACAAACTCACAGCGTTACGTTATAAGACACACAAACTCACAGCGTTACGCTATAAGACACACAAACTCACAGCGTTACGTTATAAGACACACAAACTCACAGAGTTACGTTATAAGACACACAAACTCACAGTGTTACGTTATAAGACACACAAACTCACAGAGTTACGTTGTAAGACACAAACTCACAGAGTTACGTTGTAAGACACACAAACTCACAGCGTTACGTTATAAGACACACAAACTCACAGCGTTACGTTATAAGACACAGAAACTCACAGTGTTACGTTATAAGACACACAAACTCACAGCGTTACGTTATAAGACACACAAACTCACAGCGTTACGTTATAAGACACACAAACTCACAGCGTTACGTTATAAGACACACAAACTCACAGCGTTACGTTATAAGACACACAAACTCACAGCGTTACGTTATAAGACACACAAACTCACAGCGTTACGTTATAAGACACACAAACTCACAGCGTTACGATATAAACCACACAAACTCACAGCGTTAAGTTATAAGACACACAAACTCACAGCGTTACGTTATAAGACACACAAACTCACAGCGTTACGTTATAAGACACACAAACTCACAGCGTTACGTTATAAGACACACAAACTCACAGCGTTACGTTATAAGACACACAAACTCACAGCGTTACGATATAAACCACACAAACTCACAGCGTTAAGTTATAAGCCACACAAACTCACAGCGTTACGTTATAAGACACACAAACTCACAGCGTTACGTTATAAGACACACAAACTCACAGCGTTACGTTATAAGTCACACAAACTCACAGCGTTACGTTATAAGACACACAAACTCACAGCGTTACGTTATAAGACACACAAACTCACAGCGTTACGTTATAAGACACACAAACTCACAGCGTTACGTTATAAGACACACAAACTCACAGCGTTACGATATAAGACACAAACTCACAGCGTTACGTTATAAGACACACAAACTCACAGCGTTACGTTATAAGACACACAAACTCACAGCGTTACGTTATAAGACACACAAACTCACAGCGTTACGTTATAAGACACACAAACTCACAGCGTTACGTTATAAGACACACAAACTCACAGCGTTACGTTATAAGTCACACAAACTCACAGCGTTACGTTGTAAGACACACAAACTCACAGCGTTACGTTGTAAGACACACAAACTCACAGCGTTACGTTATAAGAAACACAAACTCACAGCGTTACGTTATAAGACACACAAACTCACAGCGTTACGTTATAAGACACACAAACTCACAGCGTTACGTTATAAGACACACAAACTCACAGCGTTACGTTATAAGACACACAAACTCACAGCGTTACGTTATAAGACACACAAACTCACAGTGTTACGTTATAAGACACACAAACTCACAGAGTTACGTTGTAAGACACAAACTCACAGTGTTACGTTATAAGACACAAACTCACAGTGTTACGTTATAAGACACACAAACTCACAGCGTTACGTTATAAGACACAAACTCACAGCGTTACGTTGTAAGACACACAAACTCACAGCGTTACGTTATAAGACACAAACTCACAGAGTTACGTTGTAAGACACACAAACTCACAGAGTTACGTTGTAAGACACACAAACTCACAGAGTTACGTTATAAGACACACAAACTCACAGAGTTACGTTATAAGACACACAAACTCACAGCGTTACGTTATAAGACACACAAACTCACAGCGTTACGTTATAAGACACACAAACTCACAGAGTTACGTTGTAAGACACACAAACTCACAGCGTTACGTTGTAAGACACAAACTCACAGTGTTACGTTATAAGACACAAACTCACAGTGTTACGTTATAAGACACACAAACTCACAGCGTTACGTTATAAGACACAAACTCACAGCGTTACGTTGTAAGACACACAAACTCACAGAGTTACGTTATAAGACACAAACTCACAGAGTTACGTTGTAAGACACACAAACTCACCGAGTTACGTTATAAGACACACAAACTCACAGAGTTACGTTATAAGACACACAAACTCACAGCGTTACGTTATAAGACACACAAACTCACAGAGTTACGTTGTAAGACACACAAACTCACAGCGTTACGTTGTAAGACACACAAACTCACAGCGTTACGTTGTAAGACACACAAACTCACAGAGTTACGTTGTAAGACACACAAACTCACAGCGTTACGTTATAAGACACACAAACTCACAGCGTTACGTTATAAGACACACAAACTCACAGCGTTACGTTATAAGACACACAAACTCACAGCGTTACGTTATAAGACACACAAACTCACAGCGTTACGTTATAAGACACACAAACTCACAGAGTTACGTTGTAAGACACACAAACTCACAGCGTTACGTTGTAAGACACACAAACTCACAGCGTTACGTTATAAGACACACAAACTCACAGCGTTACGTTATTAGCCACACAAACTCACAGCGTTACGTTATAAGACACACAAACTCACAGCGTTACGTTATAAGTCACACAAACTCACAGCGTTACGTTATAAGACACACAAACTCACAGCGTTACGTTATAAGACACAAACTCACAGCGTTACGTTGTAAGACACACAAACTCACAGCGTTACGTTATAAGACACAAACTCACAGAGTTACGTTGTAAGACACACAAACTCACAGAGTTACGTTGTAAGACACACAAACTCACAGCGTTACGTTGTAAGACACACAAACTCACAGCGTTACGTTATAAGACACACAAACTCACAGAGTTACGTTGTAAGACACACAAACTCACAGCGTTACGTTATAAGACACACAAACTCACAGTGTTACGTTGTAAGACACACAAACTCACAGCGTTACGTTGTAAGACACACAAACTCACAGCGTTACGTTATAAGACACACAAACTCACAGCGTTACGTTGTAAGACACACAAACTCACAGCGTTACGTTATAAGACACACAAACTCACAGCGTTACGTTATAAGACACAAACTCACAGCGTTACGTTGTAAGACACAAACTCACAGAGTTACGTTGTAAGACACACAAACTCACAGAGTTACGTTGTAAGACACACAAACTCACAGCGTTACGTTGTAAGACACACAAACTCACAGCGTTACGTTATAAGACACAAACTCACAGTGTTACGTTATAAGACACAAACTCACAGTGTTACGTTGTAAGACACACAAACTCACAGCGTTACGTTGTAAGACACACAAACTCACAGCGTTACGTTATAAGACACACAAACTCACAGCGTTACGTTATAAGACACACAAACTCACAGTGTTACGTTATAAGACACACAAACTCACAGCGTTACGTTATAAGACACACAAACTCACAGCGTTACGTTATAAGACACACAAACTCACAGAGTTACGTTGTAAGACACACAAACTCACAGCGTTACGTTATAAGACACACAAACTCACAGCGTTACGTTATAAGACACAAACTCACAGCGTTACGTTATAAGACACACAAACTCACATCGTTACGTTATAAGACACACAAACTCACAGCGTTACGTTATAAGACACACAAACTCACAGCGTTACGTTATAAGACACACAAACTCACAGCGTTACGTTATAAGACACAAACTCACAGCGTTACGTTATAAGACACACAAACTCACATCGTTACGTTATAAGACACACAAACTCACAGCGTTACGTTATAAGACACACAAACTCACAGCGTTACGTTATAAGACACACAAACTCACAGCGTTACGTTATAAGACACACAAACTCACAGAGTTACGTTGTAAGACACACAAACTCACAGCGTTACGTTATAAGACACACAAACTCACAGCGTTACGTTATAAGACACACAAACTCACAGCATTACGTTATAAGACACACAAACTCACAGCGTTACGTTATAAGACACAAACTCACAGCGTTACGTTATAAGCCACACAAACTCACAGCGTTACGTTATAAGACACACAAACTCACAGCGTTACGTTATAAGACACACAAACTCACAGCGTTACGTTATAAGACACACAAACTCACAGCGTTACGTTATAAGACACACAAACTCACAGCGTTACGTTATAAGACACACAAACTCACAGCGTTACGTTATAAGACACACAAACTCACAGCGTTACGTTATAAGACACACAAACTCACAGCGTTACGTTATAAGACACACAAACTCACAGTGTTACGTTATAAGACACACAAACTCACAGCGTTACGTTATAAGACACACAAACTCACAGCGTTACGTTATAAGACACACAAACTCACAGCGTTACGTTATAAGACACACAAACTCACAGCGTTACGTTATAAGACACACAAACTCACAGCGTTACGTTATAAGACACACAAACTCACAGCGTTACGTTATAAGACACACAAACTCACAGCGTTACGTTATAAGACACACAAACTCACAGCGTTACGTTATAAGACACACAAACTCACAGCGTTACGTTATAAGACACACAAACTCACAGTGTTACGTTATAAGACACACAAACTCACAGCGTTACGTTATAAGACACACAAACTCACAGCGTTACGTTATAAGACACACAAACTCACAGCGTTACGTTATAAGACACACAAACTCACAGCGTTACGTTATAAGACACACAAACTCACAGCGTTACGTTATAAGACACACAAACTCACAGCGTTACGTTATAAGACACACAAACTCACAGCGTTACGTTATAAGACACACAAACTCACAGCGTTACGTTATAAGACACACAAACTCACAGCGTTACGTTATAAGACACAAACTCACAGCGTTACGTTATAAGACACACAAACTCACAGCGTTACGTTATAAGACACACAAACTCACAGCGTTACGTTATAAGACACACAAACTCACAGCGTTACGTTATAAGACACACAAACTCACAGCGTTACGTTATAAGACACAAACTCACAGCGTTACGTTATAAGACACACAAACTCACAGCGTTACGTTATAAGACACACAAACTCACAGCGTTACGTTATAAGACACAAACTCACAGCGTTACGTTATAAGACACACAAACTTCGGGAAACAAATTTCTTTCGGGTTCTGACAGATATAATAACTGTAAGTGCAGTTTGGGTGTATCAGGAACACTTCCGGTGCATCACACTTTTCCATGCAAGAGCAACAAGACTAAACCAAGCATTTAGCAGAGACAAGCAGAGATGAAGACTTCAGGATGATGACTCCTTATATCACACGATTATTCTCTCCGAGGTTTATGAATGGAGATTATTCACGGCCGAATAATGAGGTCACTTCATGAGTGTTACGTGTTCTGTTTTTGTGTAACAGAATGACAATCATCTGGTATTAAGGTGCAACTAAACTGATGAATAATACAGAAGTCGATCAGACTGAAAGGATAATAGTGAGTAACATGGTTAATGAACACACACTGCGGGACACATGCACCTGTGAGCTTGTGTTACGCAAACATGACCGAAGCACGCGCAAACAAACTAAACCTGCGCTAGCTTCAGCTGTACTAACCGTGTGTGTGTGTGTGTGTGTTGTTCTGCAGGCCGCCATCAGGAAAGAGCTGAATGATTTCAAGAGCAATGAGATGGAGGTGCACGAGTCCAGCCGGCATCTGACCAGGTGAACACACACACACCGGACGCTTTCTCTCTCTCGCACACACACACACACAGCGGACGCGCTCTCTCTCTCTCTCTCTCTCTCTCTCTCTCTCTCTCTCTCGCACACACACACACACAGCGGACGCGCTCTCTCTCTCTCTCTCTCTCTCTCTCTCTCTCTCTCTCTCTCTCTCTCTCTCTCTCTCTCTCGCACACACACACACCGGACGCTCGCTCTCTCTTTCTCTCTCTCTCGCACACACACACACCGGTCGCTCTCTCTCTCTCTCGCACACACCAGACGCTCTCTCTCTCTCTCTCTCTCTCTCTCTCTCTCGCGCACACACACACACCAGACGCTCTCTCTCTCTCTCTCTCGCACACACACACGCACACACACCAGACGCTCTCTCTCTCTCTCTCTCTCTCTCTCTCTCTCGCACACACCAGACGCGCTCTCTCTCTCTCTCTCTCTCTCTCTCTCTCTCTCTCTCTCACACACCAGACGCTCTCTCTTTCTCTCTCTCGCACACACACACACCAGACGCTCTCTCTCTCTCTCTCTCGCACACACCAGACGCTCTCTCTCTCTCTCTCTCTCTCTCTCTCTCTCGCACACACACACACCAGACGCTCTCTCTCTCTCTCTCTCACACACAGTTTTTGATATACAGAGCAATGAAGTGCAACGCTATTACATGATATTGCTTTTATACAAACAATAAAGAGTTGTATTTTTAAAACATTAATCTCAACATTATGCAGTTGTCATTGGACCAGTTCAGTGAGATTCCGCAACGCAAAGATTAATTTTATAATGTAAATGTCATCATAGCCATTCACCATAACAGTATAACTAATAAACAATAACGAGAATTATCGCAATATCATTTTCTTTGATATAACCATACCAAGAGTTTGATAAATGTTAATGTGCCAAAAGTCGACTTGATCTCAGTAGAGCAGGAGCGCTTCTCGCGGAGCGGTGTCCGGCACATGTGTTATATTAGTAATGTAGTCATGCAGCAGACAGGAGTACTGGAGTATCGTTTTACAGCATTTGTGCATTTATACTAAATCTTTTTAGCCTAGTTTTCATACAAATACCATAGTAAGTATATTTGACCATGGTAGTGAGGTGCTGTATGTGTGCCTTTCCACTTTTAACCCCGACGCCGTGCTCCCGTGTGTGTGTGTGTGTGTGTGTGTGTGTTTAAGAGCCGATAGACACTGAAGCCAGATGTGTAGCACAATAACCCAGAGGCGTCACGTTCAGATCCAGCGTGCTCCTGTTGTGCTGTTCTCCCTCTCACGAGTCTGCACACATCGAGTAATGTGCGTTCACAACCAAAATAGTTTACAAAGATGTAGATGTCACATGGCGTTTTCACTCATAACTTCATAAAACATGGACAGATCGTAGAAAACCACTCATCATTATTTACAGCAGATTCTCACGATTAGAAACTGCCCAAACGCAATCCATGGCGTGGATCGTGAGACGTTCCTCACGTGTCACACACTCGGCTGACGTGTCTGTCGTGTCTCCGGGATGAGTGTGTTCCCGCAGCCGGCTGTGCTGGCTTCTCAATGCGCAAACTCAGCTTACAACAAGTGTTGAGTCCCTCTAAACTCACGCCACCTGGTGATGAAAACATGAATAATCATATTTATTTCAACACAACATAAGTGTCATTTGAAAGCTTAGAACTTTACAATGAAGTGAAGCCAATTCGATTAACTCCCCAAGTAGTGCCGAGTTATTTGCTGATAAAAAGTACAAAAACGTGTTTCATAAATGCTGTACTATAGTATTTGCAAACCGTCATACAGCTCAGATAGTCGTGTGTCGTCTGAACGGTCTCGGGGAGTAGAGTACAAGCATGATTGTTTAGGGCTTTGAGTAAACTTGAGTGAGTTCTGCTATGTGAACACTATATTGAAGCTGCGCTGGTCACAGCTCTGCTCGTCACTTCAGGAAACATGCTCCCATTGGGGAACACTTCCTGATTGAAATCAACAAAATAATCCTCAACATTGGTCACGAGATATTCCTCATGGAGGAGCCATTCTAAAGATCGGCATTAGGGGCCGTCAAGGACTGAACAGAAAGGCAATGCTTCCGAGATATGATCCAGACCCGCTCGCATGTAGAGGAACTTCCCAAAACATAGAAATGTCCTACTACCTTATTCCCCTCCTCAGTTATTGTGTGTGTGTGTGTGTGTGTGTGTGTGTGTGTGTGTGTGTGTGTGTGTGTGTGTGTGTGTGTGTGTGTGTGTGTGTGCAGGTTCCACCGGCCGTAGAGGCGAGCGATGATGATGATGATGATGATGATGATGATGATGCAGCTCGTGTGACCCTCGCTCCTGACGGAGAGCTGACTCTGGTCCTGGGAAGCGCTCGACACACACGTCTCCATCCACAGGACACATGCAGGAACACTCCTCACTCCGCCTGCAGCTGACCGTGTGTCCGGCTCCTCATCCCGCTCTGTATCGTCTGCACTCCTGCTCCTCACTGCAGTCTTTCATGAAGCCGTCATGACGTCTGTCTGTCTGCAGAATCACCCCAATGGGAATTTTTCTTTTTTGTGCTTTTTTATTCATTTTGATTTGTATTTATTTTTGAGTTCAATGCATTTTAACATAATTTTTACTGTTTATTGTAGAATCAAACGCTAGACAATGTGTTTTCAGGATTCAAGCGCAGTGACGCATCCGTTGACCTTTAATAAAGGAAATGAGCAGTTTAATGCTGACGGACAGCCGGTTCAGGTGTGTGTGTGTGTGTGTGTGTGTGTGTGTGTGTGTGTGTGTGAGAGAGAGAGAGTGTGTGTGTATGTGTGCGTTTAATGCTGACGGACAGCCGGTTCAGGTGTGTGTGTGTGTGTGTGTGTGTGTGTGTGTGTGTGTGTGTGTGTGTGAGAGAGAGAGAGAGTGTGTGTGTATGTGTGCGTTTAATGCTGACGGACAGCCGGTTCAGGTGTGTGTGTGTGTGTGTGTGTGTGTGTGTGAGTGAGAGAGACAGAGTGTGTGTGTATGTGTGCGTTTAATGCTGACGGACAGCCGGTTCAGGTGTGTGTGTGTGTGTGTGAGTGAGAGAGACAGAGTGAGTGTGTGTGTATGTGTGCGTTTAATGCTGACGGACAGCCGGTTCAGGTGTGTGTGTGAGTGAGAGAGACAGAGTGTGTGTGTATGTGTGCGTTTAATGCTAACGGACAGCCGGTTCGTGAGAGAGTGTGTGTGTGTGAGTGTGTGTTTAATGCTGACGGACAGCCGGTTCAGGAGTGAGTGAGTGAGTGAGTGTGAGAGAGGGTGTGTGTGTGTGTGTGTGTGTGTGTGTGTGTTTAATGCTGACGGACAGCAGGTTCAGGTGTGTGAGTGTGTGTTTAATGCTGACGGACAGCAGGTTCAGGTGTGTGAGTGTGTGTTTAATGCTGACGGACAGCCGGTTCAGGTGTGTGTGTGTGAGAGAGGGTGTGTGTGTGTGTGTGTGTGTTTAATGCTGACGGACAGCAGGTTCAGGTGTGTGAGTGTGTGTTTAATGCTGACGGACAGCCGGTTCAGGTGTGTGTGTGTGAGAGAGAGTGTGAGTGTGTGTGTTTAATGCTGACGGGCAGCCGGTTCAGGTGTGTGTGTGTGTGTCACACACACTGCAGAAACAGATGCTCTTCCTGTAGTATTGTTTGTTTCCCAGTACAGTGCTAAATTAAGAGATTCATGACTTCAGATTGTGAGTCTTGTGTTCTGAGTAAAGACGAGTTTGTGCTGAAAACAAGAACAGTGTCTGCCAGCACGGCTTGAACACTACTCTCGGTTCCCCTTCGAATGAAGACGGTGTGTCTGGCTCGGCTGGCAGATGTGTGTTCTCGTGTTCAGCTTGAACTCACTGAAGAGAGATCTTCCTCAGAACACAAGTCCCCGAGAGAGACGAGAGAGAGATCCGCTGATGTCAGTGCGGCGCAGGCGCTCCGAGTGTCCAGATCAGGTTCTGCAGCCGCTCGTGTGCTTGATCTATTAGTGATCGGGCTGATGATCGATCCCTGAGATGGTCAAGCGGAAGTCCTAGCGTGACTGAAGACTCTGAGCACCGCATGGCCAGCCGCTGGCATGAGCTGCAGGTTCTCCAGCGCTGGCGTCCGCTCGTCTGCAGGTCTGGAGTCGCCGCGCTGAGTTTGGACACTATGGCAGGGAATGCTGGCACACGAACAAACGTCCGTCACAGAACTGAGCCCACGGGGAAAGACTGGACTTTTTTAAGGAGCCGAATCATCTTTTTAACAATGGTGTGATTTTGAAGACTTTGTAGAAATTGCATGACTTTATACGAGGGTGTGACGCCCCGTCCTGACCAGCGTCATGTGACCAGCTGTCCGAGGGACGTCACGATTCAGCAATAAAACTGACCTTATTTACAGCGAGACTGTGTGTGTGTGTTTGTGTGTGTACTCGTCTACCTATCTAACGGGACCATGGTGTCATTACACACACACCAGCGGGACCGCCGGGCCAAGGGCACATTTAATTTAGGGGGGAAAATAGTGAAGAGGATTAAAGAAGGAATTTCTTGCTGATTACCACCTGACATGACCTGACAAAATATTATTATTTTTTTAGGTTTGATATGCCTAATGATGTGGGGTATTTAGAAAATGAATTGTATAGTTTAAAAAAACCCAGTTGAAATATTAGAAAATAAAGAATCTCAGGAATGACCCAACTACAAATCAACTTGGTGACTAGACGTTTACTGAAATAAAACTGTTACTAACAGTTACTGTGGTAAAACCAGGGTTAGTGTTCTGTTATTGTGCTTTAACTACAGATAGTATACAGCAGAAACACAGTTACTGTGGTAAAAGCACGGCAAACGTTGTGGTTATAGTGGTAAAACCATGGAAAGTGTTGTTACTATGTTTTAACTACAAATACCACCGTAACTGTGGTAAGCCCTGGTAGCCTAAGTGTACTGTAGTAGGCCTAACAC
>NC_136880.1:1195000-1277500 GCF_949152265.1 Phoxinus phoxinus
ACCGCCTCATCGAAACCTTCATAGTCATAAATTACTCCACTTGACCCGTTGCTGCTGACATTTTGTCCCATTGTTTCATGAAATCTTGACAGGCACTAAATAACAAACCAGTTATTAGTTAAAAAAAAACATGCATTCATTTACTATTGTAAAAATATTATTTTCTTTATTAAAAACATGAGGGAAAAATATAGACATAACTTGTTTTCTGTGTGATTGTTGAAATAAAGTTTCCTCAGTTTGCTTGACGTGTTCTTTAGAGGAGATGTGTGTAATGTTAGAAAGCTTGAAATGCGTGAAATGTAAGATTAAAGTTTGTAAATCCTCCATTTGAACAATATCACAGAAGCAAGAATGCTGTTGTTCTGAATACTCAGTCCAGCACAGCTACGAGTGGACATTGGTTTATTAAACTAGGAGTATTTTGAAGAACGTCTCGGTTACGGATGTCGAATGACAACGAAATGGGGTTCGCTTAGAAGCCTATCCTCTTCGAACAGTAATAAAACGAGCCAATGGGAAGCAAATACCATGGGTCTGCTGAATTTGCATTGCATAACTATTTAACTATAAAGGAAGTGCGCCGGCAACATGCAGATATGTTTCTTCGCTGAAGGAGCCAAGACTGAACTCAGGCTGTTCCAGCGGTACAGCGGAAGTGGCAGGGAGACGTATTGTAGGGAACGAGGGTTACATCCGTAACCGAGACGTTCCCTTTCGTTGTCACCTCGAATGACGACGAAATGTGGTTCCCAGTCCAATCACGCCACCTCGGCTGTCTTCCAGTGCCCTGCGTAAGTCTGAGCTCCCTGTCGTGAGACTAGCACGGACAAAGGACTCCTACTTAACACAGGAATACCAAGGTACACTGGGAAGCATATCTCAGTGGAAATATGCAATCAGTGCCCGCCCAAAGGGGGGGGGGGGGGGGGGATGGACTACAGAATACACATATGACCCAGAGTGGGTGTATACAGAGAACACTGGGGTGTCCAGCCGCAGGGTGGAATATTTCAACCCCAGGGCTGGCAGAGTGGCTTGCCAAGGGAAAGACACATGCTCAGAGAGGCTTATAGTGGAAATACACATGTGGGGGTCACCCTGAGGGGGAACCATGCACATGGCGGCACCTAGCCAACGCGAAAGCTGCCGGAGTCATAACTCTGGCGTTGACGTAAGCGTTCGAGGAACTCAGGGCTTATCAGGCTCACCTGAGGAAAATATCGCACGAATCCAGTCCGTGGAGTGGAATGGCGAGCAAGCGAAGACACCTGAGCGGGTCCTAGCACCGGCTGGTTGAAGCGAGTACACGGGAGGACACTGGCTCCACTCTGAGATTATAGAATCTGGTGAATGTGTTGGGTGTCGCCCAGCCTGCAGCTCTGCAGATGTCTGTTAGCGAGGCGCCATGCCCTAGAGCCCAAGAGGAGGCCACACTCCGGGTGGAGTGGGCCATCACACCAAGGGGGCACGGTCGACCTTGCTGCTGTTGTAAGCCAAAGCAATGGCGTCCACTATCTAGTGAGACAACCTTTGCTTGGAGAGAGCCTTTCCCTTCAGCTTCCCACCATAACAGACAAAGAGCTGGTCTGAGGTCCTGAAACACTGTGTTCTGTCTACGAAAGCATGGAGAGTACTGGACAGAGTAGTGCCAAGGCTGGGTCTGCCTCCTCCAGTGGCAGCGCTTGCAGGTTCACCACCTGGTCCCGGAACGGAGTGGTGGGAACCTTGGGCACATATCCAGGCCGGGGTCTCAGGATCAAGTGAGAATAGGCCAGCCCGAATTCCAGGCACGCTTCGTCTACAGAAAATGTGTGCAGGTCCCCTACCCTCTTGATAGAGGCCAATGCAACCAGGAGCGCTGTCTTCATTGACAGGAACTTAAGCTCCACTGATTGCAGAGGCTCAAAGGGAACACTCTGCATGACAGTTAAAACCACTGAGAGGTCCCAAGAGGGAACAAGAGGAGGGCGAGGAGGATTTGGTCTCCTCGCTCCTCTCAGGAACCTGATGACTAGGTCGTGCTTTCCCATGGACTTACCTTCAACTGCGTCGTAATGAGCAGCGATAGCGGCAACATACACTTTCAGGGTGGAGGGAGACAGTCTTCGCTCCAATCCATCTTGCAGGAAGGAAAGCACGACACTGATCGGGCATGATCTGGGGTCTTCTGAGTGAGAAGAGCACCAAGAGATGAAGAGGTTCCACTTCAACGCGTAGGCATGTCTAGTGGACGATGCTCTAGCAGAAGTGATGGTAGCCACCACCGCTAGTGGTAGGGTACTCAAACCTACCTCGTCCCGTCCAGGAGCCACACGTGGATGTTCCAAAGATCAGGACGAGGGTGCCATAGGGTGCCCCGTCCCTGAGAAAGGAGGTCCTTCCTCGGAGGAATTGGCCAGGGAGGTGCTGTCGCGAGGAGTACAAGTCCGGGTGGGCCAGTGCGGCGCAACCAATATGACCTGCTCCTCGTCCTCCCTGATCTTGCTCAGGGTTTGTGTAAGAAGGCTCACTGGGGGAAACGCATACTTGCGAACATACCGAACTGATCCCAAATCAGCTGAACCGACTGGGGATGGAGTCTCCATTCTCCAGGAACAGGCTGAAGCCGTGAAAGCTCGTCGGCTGCACAGTTCAGGTCTCCCGGGATAATATGGCTTGAAGCGACCTCAGATGCTTCTGACTCCATAGGAGGAGGTGGCGGGCGAGTTGCGACATATGGCAGAAGCGTAGACCACCTTTTCGGTTGATGTGTGCTACTGTCCCGGTATTGACTGATCGGACTAGTACGTGTTGGTTCTTGAGCAGCGCATGGAAGCGGTGCAGAGCGAGACGTACTGCCAGCAACTCGAGGCAATTGACATGCCATAGGCGGTGGGGTCCTGTCCAGGAGCCCGCGGCAGCATGTCCATTGCACATGGCGCCCCAGCCCGTGGAGGAGGCATCCGTTGAGACAACAACATGCCTGGAAACTCGTTCTAAGGGCACTCCGGCCCGTAGAAAGCGGAGGTTCATCCACGGGGTGAAGGTCTGACGGCAGGTCGGAGTAACTGGTACTCGGAGCGTGCCTTGTTGCCATGCCCACCTCGGGACTCGATCGTGAAGCCAGTGCTGAAGCGGTCTCATATGAAGCAATCCGAGCGGCGTTGCTGCGGCTGCGGATGCCATATGCCCCTGGAGCCTCTGAAAAAGTTTCAGTGGAACCGCACTCTTGCCCTTGAATTGTCTCAGGCAAGTCAGCAGTGACTGCGCGCGCTCGCTCGTAAGCTGTGCGCACATGGCGACCGAGTCGATTTCCATACCGAGAAAAGAGATCCTCTGCATGGGGCAAAGTTTGCTCTTCTCCAAGTTGACCTGAAGGCCCAGACGAGCTAGGTGCCGGCAGTGTTCGCAAACCTGGTCGAGAGTGAGCTAGGATTAGCCAGTCGTCGAGATAGTTCAGGATGCGAACCCCGTGTTGCCGTAGTAGCACAAGGGCTGCCTCGACGACCTTCGTGAAGACGCGAGGAGACAGGGCTCGCCCGAATGGGAGAACCGCGTACTGGTATGCCCGCCCCACGAAAGCAAACCATAAGAACGGTCTGTGTCGAGAAATAATGGAGATATGGAAGTAGGTGTCTTTCAGGTTGATCGCTGCAAACCAATCCGGTGGCTGCACACATTCGAAAATGCGTTTGGCCGTGAGCATCTTGAACGGAAGCCTGTGAAGGGAACGGTTCAAGACGCGCAGGTCCAGGATTGGCTGTAACCCACCGGTTTTCTTGGGTACAATGAAGTAGGGGCTGTAGAAGTCTCGATCGCACCCTTCGCCAGTAGGGTGGCGACCTCCGCTCTCATGACAGGGGCATTGCCACCGACCATAGTGAAGCGGACTCCCCTGAAGCGGGGAGGAGACCGCGCAAACTGAATCGCGAAGCCGAGCCTGATGGTTCTTGCGACCCAGCGGGACAGGTTGGAAGCTCTAGCCAGGCTACCAAGGACTGTGCTAGCAGGGTCACGTGAACCACAGACATACCCTCGGTGGTGCAGCGAAGTGGAATGACCGGCCGTACGTGGGTGGTATAGCTGCCCGGTTATGGGGGCACGGTCATTAGCCGCATCCTGACAGAGGAGGCCAGGGAAGGACCAGCGTTCCACAGGGGCCTGCTCTGCCAGGGGTCTGGCGACAGAGGGGGACGAGAGTGGCGAGGCCCGTGAGCGGCACGCTCTGTCATCCGATAACTCTGTAACAGAGGAGGGCGAAAGTGGCGGGACCTGAGGGTGGCGCGCACTGTCGTCCGAGAACTCTGTGTGCTCAGAGATGGGACTGACAGTTCTTTGGAAGAAGAGGTTCTCCCCTGGCCCTCCACCGGGGGAAGGAGTGGCCCTGCAACCAACTCCTAGAAAGAACTGCAACCCATCTCTGAGCTGCCCGTAACTCGAGCGCCGCATCGCTGCGGGGCTGGTACGGGCTGGGGCGCCTTCCTGCGACTACCTCCACGGCACGGCCTGGGTGAAGGCTGCTGCTAGGGCCGGCGGGGAGTGTCGCAGGAGGACTCCCTCGGCGGCAAGCAGACTGAGGCGGCTGAGCCGGCGGATGAGCCGGCGGCTGAGCAGCTGGCCACGGGGTCAGAGCCTCAGTCTGCTTCTGGGCAGCCGAGAACTGTGGGCACAGTCCTGGGCCAGTCTGGGATATGGGGAGTTGAGGAAGCGGGTTTGCTCAGCCTCGCACATATCAACCAGACTAAGCTATTTTTTTTTTCTGGACCACATATGTGGACATCACCTGACCCAGGGAGCGTGTGGTCACCTTCGTCGCCCTTAGGAGAGAGGTCGGTGGTGGCACGCAGCTCTTTCAAGAACCCTGGACCAGCCTCACCCTCGTGCATTAGCAATGAGCACCCATGGCCTGGTAGACCTGAAGGATGGGCATAGCATGCAGTGAGGCGGCAGCCAGCCCCGCAGCTCTGCCACCGGAGTAGACTAAAAACCTACAGGCTTTGGGGTGGGTGGGTGCTTAGGGTCGCCACACCAGTGGAGGCGCTGTGGGGACACAGTTGAGTTGCCACAGAACACTCCACAGGGGGGAACCCCAGTGTACCCACTGGCCGCGACCTCATCGAGGGCAGAGAAGGCGGAAGAGGCCTGAGTAGTCTCATGACCTCTTCATGCACGTCCAGGAAGAAAGGAATTGGGGGCGGGCCGACGTGTGCCGGTGCGTCCCCAAAAAACGATCATCAGCCTTAAGCGCTCGGGACATGGCCGATGCTCGCGACTGCCCGGGAAAGCATGGCAGAGTTCTGGTTCAGACTCAGGCAACGCTGGCACACCCGTAGGAGGCAGCACAGCCGAGTCTTCTCCAGCGTACTCACGCCCACCTTGTGATGCGATGATAGACAAGATTTCATCTGCCGGCACCGAATGAAATGCTGGGCCCGCCTGCGACCTCTGGCCGGGACTGATCAGCTATCTCATCCGGATACCACACGGGTTGCAATGTGAAGAGGGGTGTGTGGGCCGAGGATAGATCGTCGGGTTGGTTCCACACAGCAGCCTCTGATCACCCTGGCCACCAGCCGAAGTATTCCCTCTTGCGGAGAGAATAGATCGGGGTGTGGATGAGGGGACTCTCTCTCGAGGAGATCATCGAGTCTCGATCGTTACATTGCGATGGTCATGTTCCCGCAATGAGAACATGACGCATCCACGAATGCTGTCTGCGCGTTTGCCCAAACACATCAGACAGCGTCCGTGCCCATCAGCTGATTTAATCTGTGTATTGCACTCAGAAATACACGGGCGAACCGTCTTTAAAAAGACGCGCCGCGTGCAGCTCTCTTAGAGAGATAAAACTCAAACAGCAGTGTTGAAGCGCCCAGGGAGAGACACACGACTGGCAGACCACTGCGCAGATCGGCAGGCAATATGAAGCTCGCTGGAATTCGCCGTCACACCAACACCTGAAGAGTAGCTCGTCTCGAAGAGTGAAGAGAGATGATCTCAGAATGGCTTGTGGAGTGAAGAATGCTCTTGGCTCCGAAGCGAAAACATATCTGCATGTTGCCAGCTCACTTCCTTTATACCCACATGGTGGGGCGGAGTTACGCTATGCAAATTCAGCAGACCCCTGGCATTTGCTTGCCATTGGCTCGTTTTATTACTGTTCGAAGAGGATAGGCTTCTAAGCGAACCCCATTTCGTCATCATTCGACGTAACTCGAAGTGACAAAGTAAGGGAACTTACGTTACTGACAGGATTGTGTGTTTCGTCTGCAGGTCAAAGCAGAAGTTTGTGGAATAACACACAGACTGACGGATGTTCACAAGTTTCCACCGCCGTGTTTAAAGAGCTCTTCATTCACTGTAAAAACAAACATCTTAAAGCTTGTTGATCTAATGTAGGAAATACCTGAGATTACAGACAAACTGTTTGATCCAACGTGTCAAACTGTAATTACCTTAAAGACACTGTAAAGAATTGTTAAGCTCTTAGGGCTAATTAATACCCGGTGGCAACCACCAAAGATTGTCCGATCAGAACCAATAAGTGATGTCCGATTAGTGGGAGTCAGATGCACACACCACTCATAGACCACTCATTTCAAACTTGAACAGTATTTAATTAAGTGTGGTTCTAGAAAGAGAAACAACAATAAAGTGTAAATATATACAATGATAAACATCAATATGCAAATTAATACAATCCGTATGACATTAACATTGGAAATATGTCTATACATTGATCATATAATAGGATTAGCTTACAGACACGTGTGGCGTGCTACTGTGATAATCACGTCTTTAAAGACAAAGATACGCGTTAGGTCCGTCTTGCGCTTATAGTAATAATAGTAATACCTCAAACTAACTGCGTCAGCATCAGGGTCCTTAGCGCCGTGGGGTCCTAACAATCTGCGAGTGACTTACTGCCTGACTACATAACAGGGAATAAACGATTACATATATACAAAGAACTGTATGAATATATTAATGACTATAAACATATTAATGACTGGCCCTCATTTTAGTACAGACACAATTAACTAACAATGGTAGTTTGAGTGAAAACCAGTCTAACTTTCACAAATGGTTTGGCTCAACGACTGAAGTAATCTGGAAATGCTTTATATCTGATGCTTTCATTTCTGAACTTCACTCAGCGTTTGTTCATATCCTCAGTAGAATAAGAAACCCATGAATGATGGTGAGAGAAAGCACAAATACTCTGATCTCTCTAAAATATTGATTCTTCTGCTGCTCTGCAAGCTTTAAGAAATGCAAATCTGTGTTGCTGACGGACTGAAATCACACACAATATTAAAGGAAACTAGTTTAAGTGCAAATGATCACAGATACCAGAGGCTGAAAAACAAAGATAGTTGACTATATAAACTCACGGATGAGATGATCTCATGATCTTACCTGGAATCATAATGAACACCAAACTACAAGACAGATGATGAAGTGTATGAGCTGATCAAATCATCATCAAATGACCCTCAAGAACCTGAAATGGAAAGTGGTTCCGACAGGACCTGAAACTTCCAAACCTGCTTTAAACAATTCCATCTTCATTTCTTTAGTTTCTTCTACACATAATCAAGCACACTAGAGACTCAACAAGCTGAACAACATGTGCTAATGTTTGAGTAAAGTCTGAAACACAATGACACAATAATTCCCACATGAGACGACATGGTCTTACCGGGATCAGACTGAAGACTGAAGACGCTGCTCATCAGGAGATGATGGTGTTTATGAGCTGCTCATCGTTCTTTTATAGCCCGAGTTAACTCCGGAAACACCAAACACAGATGCATAATTTACAGTTAATGCACACGCAACCGCATCAGCAAACCCAACTACACAATATAAAACCATTAAAGAAAGCCACAAGTGATATAGAAAGGAAAATGTGAATAGCCAGAAATACAGTGATATAATACTAAGATTTTGTCATACTGTACGTTTATCAAATTATGATTATGCAGTAAGAGCAAAATAAAAACATCAGTATTTGTATTTGTATATTTACAAATATTTTAACAACTTTTACTACTGAAAACAAAATCTCTACATCTTTATTTGCAGTTGCATTCCAGACACTGATGTTTGTGAATCACCACATCAATCCGTCAGTAAACGTCGAGTTAGTTTGATTCTGCACTACGCTTTAGTAATGTTCCACTAATCTGTGTCTGATTCTTATTATTGACACTTAATGTAGTGATAAATGTAAAGTATAATAACTGGATCCACCTGAGAAATTACCATTTCTATTAAACACTTTCATCAACATGTTGATAGTGAACACAAAAGTGATGTGATGCATATATTTCACGTATGATCATTTAGAAGATTATAATAGCTAAAATGATAAACAATACAGTTTTTGTGCATTCTTTAAAGGGTCAGTCATGAAGGATGTAACTTGAAGCACTTCTACTGAGTATCATAATTGATTTGGTTCCTTCCATTAGGAAACCCTTCCCTGTTGAGTGGATGTGGGTGATTTTTTCCTCAATTTTCAAAAGCTTGATTCCTGGAAGCTTCTTACTAAGAGATTCAGTATTGCACATTTCCTCATTTCCCGTCTGCATTCATTAATTCTGATTGATGACACATTAATATAACACGAATTTTAACTGTTTCCTACTGAAAGTATCTGCACAATATACAGTACGTGACTATCTGTGAGTTGTATATGCTTATGTGAACTTAAATTTGACTAGCATGAAATGAGTCGTTGTTTGAGTTTGAACAGTGATGTAACTGTCAAAGGACATGTTTTTTGTTGAGATGTGTATTTATGTTTTTGTTATAAATTAATGTCAATATGAGTTCATTCGATTTAAAAACAATTGTTATATTCAGAAGCCGATGTTTATAATGTATGCCCTTTGAGGTGTTTAAAGTTAGGGGTTCTTAGGGGCCGTTCGGTATTTATGGAATGTACCACCAGAGGAAAATAGGGTAGGGTCATTTTATTCTTTGTTGAGGGGCGTCCTTCATTCATGAAACTGCAAAATTTCAAAGTGGCTTGTTTGGTGTATATTTTTCCATATAGCTCCATGTAGCTCTCTCAGTCTCACACAGGTTTGTGGATCTGAGTGTCGCGATTTCGGTTCCGCATATCGTTACAGCCCTAGTTCCGGGACTGCATAATCCTGAATATGGGATAGCCAACCAGTACAGAAGTAATGAATAAATTATTGGGGAGGGTCATGCCTTTTTTCACAATCATTTTGGAGGGTCATAGAAAAATTTATTGCTGTCAAGTCTATTTTGACTATAGATCTCAAAACTCCTCCGGTAGCCCCTTAAATAAAAAACAGTCCCTTAAAGTAAGTTTTGACTCAACAGAGTGACGATGTGCCAGAATTCCAGAAGATTACGAGCAGATGAAAGGATTTTCAGTTGTTCCCTTTATGTCAGAACAGGAGTTAAAAGAAAAACAGAGAAATTACCCAGCCATGCGAGAAGTAATTCTTCAATTAGAATTAGGAGACACTGTCTTACCTGTACTGAGACGTGAGCTTCCAGAACTTCCTTTACTGTTAAGGGAATGGAGGAAACTTGAGCTAAGGGATGGCGTTCTCTATCACAAAATAACTGTTGGAGACTGCACAACTTACCAACTTGCCCTTCCACCTGACTCCTGACATTTGTGCTTATTTCTGTTACTTGTGATATTTTCAGGGCTAAAGTCTGATTACACTGTATTCAGAACAAACTCTGCTACAATAATATGTCAGCAGCATGTATGTAAAAGTTTGTAGTTTTGAGATAATGACATTTATGCGTGGTTTGTAAAAAAATAAAAATAATTGTCACTGAAATAAGGTCATGAAACCCAAACTGATTATTTCTTCACAAGACTTTTGAAAATTGTATCACGTAGCCTAGAATATTTGCTTCAAAACTATGTATAAATCATCCTGCATACTCATTCAGACAAGACCATATCTTGATTTAAAATGTGTAAGACATGTTTTGTGTAAGAAAGCTTTATGCGAGGAGTCGTGAATCATGAATATTGAATGTTTCACACCTGAGAAAGACAAAGACCCTCACATAATGGCCCTATCAGGTGCTATCAGGGCCTATCATTATGAGGAACCTTGCAAAAAGAATGAGGAAAGATTTTAAAAATAATGGCTTTTTGATTTATTTACAACGCAACATAATCCAAAGATATACAACAAAAGACAAAAAAAGCACATTATTGAACACACTGATCTAAAGACAGAGACTTGAACAGTCACACACCTTTATGCCATTCCTGAAACATAGTACACAGGGCTCCAGACTACGTTTTTTTACTAGGAGCAATGTAGCCCCTGACTGAAAATTTTAGGAGCGCAAACAGAAAATTTAGGTGCACACCGTAAAATCATTAGAATTATAAAAATTTCCCCCAAAATAACTAATACTGACAAAATCTTTAATAATAGACTTAACGTACAGATATTACAATGTGCAGTTTTAAGTTCACAGGCTCCAGACTAACATTTCAGGGCAGCAGCACCGGAGCCACTGAGTTCTACAAAAAATATCTGGTAGCACTGGGGCTGACAAAGCACTAAGCTTAATTTAGAGTGTAGATGAAACTAACTTTAATTATTATCATTCAAAATGTCTTAATATTAATTACAAAGCAAAATGAGTGAAAAAAAAGTATATTAGGGAGTGAAAATAGCCAATAAGCATCCTACTGTGTACAATGGTAATTTTAATTATTACGCTAAAGCAGCGCTTGTGGATGACTCATGTTTTCATTGCGGAAACATGACCATCTCGACACTACGGTCGAGACTCAGTGATCTCGAAAGAGTGAGAGTCCCCTCATCCACACCCCGATCTACCCCCTCTAGTGACAATAGAGCTGGTACTTCGGCTGGTGGCCAGGGTGACCTGAGGGTGACGGTGTGGCAACAACAACCGACGATTCGTCCTCGGGCCACATCCCCCTCTCAAGTGTCGCAACCCGCGAGCCAACCGAATGATACCTCTGACCAGTCCCGGCCAGAGGTCGCGGGCGGGCCGAGGGTGTCGTTTGGCGCTCCTGAGGAAGATGCTATGTCGGTCACATCATCACAAGGTGGGCAGGAGTCCTCGGGAGATGAAGGGTCGGCTGTGCTGCCGCCTCCGGGCGCGTAGGTTTTTGGGTGCGGCCGCCGATTCACGTCGGTGTCCAACCCCAATACCTTTCTTCCCGGATGTGCATGAGGAGGTCTCGAGGTCCTGGAAGACACCCTTGTCTTCCCGTGATCAATCGACGACCTCCTCCACCTTTCCTCCTCTCGATCAGGCGGCTGTTTATAGGTACACTGGGGTACCTATGGTGGAACGCTCTATTGCGATGCAACTGTGTCCTCAGAGTGCTTCCTCCCGTGGTGACCCTAAGCACCCCTCCAAGGCCTGTAGGTTTTCGTCTACTCTGGTGGCGAAGACCTATAGAGCTGCGGGGCAGGCAGCCGCCTCTTTGCAGCCATGGCCACTCTGCAGGTCCCTAATTTAATAACAAATTATCCTTGCAATGGAAGTGAATCAATCAAAACTAACTTTAGCTGGAAAATAACATGATTCAAGAACCGCTATAAAGCCAAAACAATCTGTTACCTTAAATTAAACGTTTATCTCTGTAAAGCTGCTTTGAAACAATCTACATTGTTAAAAGCGCTTTATAAATGAAGATGACTTGACTTGACTTGACATGCATCCCAAGCGCATGTGCCACTCGTGTGCCGCCGGTAGATCAGCACGTTACAATTCAAATATGCGCATCTACCACAAACGCAAATCAGTTCTGGATCTCTTCCCCAATCGTCCCTCCCTAACATTTCCGTCTAGATTTTATTCGTTGACGAAAATGTCAATACATTTTCGTCATACTTGTCGTCATTTAAAACTGGTTTTTATTTTGTTATCGTCTCGTTCTCGTCTGTGAAAAAATGTTGTTGACAAAAATAATGACGAAAATTATTCGTCAACGAAATTAACACTGGCACAACCAAGCTTGCCATGTTCCTCCCGATGGCCTGTGCTGTAGCCTTGGTAGCACGCAAGGCTAGGTCCGGGCCAGCCTCATCCATGGATTGGAGGAGTTTGGCCTGGAAGACCTGCAGCACGGACATCGTGTGCAGGGCCAAAGCAGCCTGACTGGAGGCGGAATACGCGCGTCCAGCGAGGGCTGAGGTGGTTCGGCAGGGTTTGTTTGAGTGAACGGCTCTAGCTCGCCAGCTAGCACCTGTGTTCGGGCACAGATGAGTGGCCATGGCCTCTTGGAGGCAATGACTCATAGCCCTTTTCCGCCGCGCCGCGCACAGAGGAGAGCGTTGCTGAAACTGAAGATCCCACACGTGCTGAATAAGGTGCGCGCCACGTCTTGGTCAGCTCCTCGTGCACCTCCGGGAAAAATGGCGCTGGCTTGTGACGAGGGTTTTGTTGGCACCCCGAGAGAAACCAGCCATCCAGCCGACTTCAAGGAGGTTCCTCGGGCGAGGTCCATTCGAGCTTGAGGTCCGCGACGGCCCTCGCCAGGATCCGAAGCACTTCAGTGTCGGAGTTGGTCCTGGTAGCTGACACACTGCTAGCAGACTGGGAGGCCGTAACGGGGTCGAGAAAGCCCGGCCATTTCTCCTCAGACGCTGTGATAGAGAGGCTGTCGTCGTGGCTGATGACACGTGGGCTGGTCTCCCGAGAACAGGACCGGTGAGGGTGTTTGCACTGGAGAAAGTGAAGCACGTGGGGACGTGGCCGGCGTGTGTTCACAGACATCCATGCTCTCAGGCTACCTTTGTCTGTGGCGCTTCTTCTTCCTCGGCTGAAGTAATGCCGGAAAGGGAAGCGCAGGTGAAGCGGCGTCGCCGTCTTGTGAGAGAGCTAGCCGTGTTCGCAGCACGGAGATGGGCATGCTCTCGCAGGCCAGACATCCGCCAGCAGAGAGTGCGTTCTCTGCGTGGTTGATCCCCAGGCATGAAACGTAGCTCGCGTGTTCGTCGGCCTCGTGCAGCTTGCCTCCGCACGTGGCACAGGATAAACGAGGCATTTGGAACAACGCCTCGCACACTCAAGCACAATAATAGAAAGGATATAGTGTCGTCGCCGGATAGCCACAGGTGAGACCGCATCAGGAGAAGACGGCTGAGAAGGCGTAGTCTGCTGAAATGATGCTCGCTCAGGTTGAAGGGCTTGTTCAACGGCGAAGCTCAGTAAAACAGTCAGAGACCTGAAGTTGTTGCTGAAGGAGTAAAATCTGCTTTAATGGCGAATTCGGGGGACTATTATAGGCTAAGGCCACGCCCCCTTGGAGGGCTCGCACGTCAGAGGCGCCCGCGCCATTGGGTGTTCCGTTGCTGCAGCACAGCCTATGAGCGAGCCAGACGCTTAATGTGCTAACTGTGCAGCTGCTAATGCATTTTACATATAAGCTTCAGTAAATCGAGGAAAAGGAGTTTCCCCACTGCGTATAGCTACGCAATACGAACTGACCGTTCGAAAGGGAACAATTGTTTCGAACACGTAAAACTGCGCACGTTATCACAACAATGAATTAGACAAATACAGAAACATCTATGATAACCAATTTAGTATTAAACTTTACTTTTCTTGCGGTTAATTCATTTTAATGAAATAAAAGCATGTCATTAAACGCAACATTTATAAAAATATAACTTTACCTCATCCAGTTCCCATTATTCCACGCTCCTTCACATCATCATCAAGCTACGCCGTTGTTGTTGTTTGGAATGTAGCGCCTCTAGCGGCAGAAAATATTGCATATTGTACCTTTAAACTATGTAATTAATTTTCTAAATAGGCTACCCAACATCATTAGGCACATATCAAACCTAAAAAAACCAAATCATATTTTGTCAGATCATGTCAGGTGGTAATCAGCAAGAAATGCCTTCATTTTTAATCCTCTTCACTACTTCACTTATATTTCATATTGGTGAACCACCACTTTAAAAAGTCTGGGGGACTGAAATATAACCCAATCCCAGGAATGACCCAGTTAACATGGTTTAACTACAACAACCGTGCTTTTTTATTAGTATTTTTAGTAAAACCATGGTTAACTTTTGTCAGGTTGATAGACATATTGCATGTGTTCCTGCCATTCACAAAAGCTACTTTTCAAAAAAAGCAAAAAAAAAAAATGTAACCAGTTAAAAAAATATTACAGACTACTTAATAAAGTAATCATTGAGTCATTAATTCAAAAGATTCGTTCAAAACGTTGAATCATTCAATCACAAAACACCGCACCGAGTGTTGCTTTTCTTTTGTCTGTGAAATAGAACAAACACAGGCAACATTGCGTCTAAAATGTAAGATGCATTGCATCTACTACATATTAACTAGGCTACTTGTTTATTAAACTAGAAATCCAATGTAATATTTGATATCGTGATAATATTCAGTAGAACAGCTATGATGATGTCATAAAGAATCGCATGCGCAAGAGAAGATTTGTGTAAGTGTACTTTCAAGTGTAAGAATAACATACTTGCAGCATTTTACTGTTATTCGTAAGTGTAATGCATGTATTGCGAAACTGCAGCTTCATGCTAACGCAAAATAAATATGATCTGTATTCTTCTGACTTCCATTTTTCCGCGCTTACACTTTTGGCATGTTTTTTTTTCCGCACAAATATGGCCAAAAGCATTGCAGGCCTGTGAACAGCAATGTGCAAGCGAAAACACCAGAGTCAGGAACTGCAAAACAGATTGATTGCGTAATTAATTGCGTTTGTGTAAATAAAAATATAATTAACAGCAAATGTCTGAATGGCTTGTTGTGTGCATGGGGCAAAAAAGGTCCCGAAATAACCCGAATTGTACAGTTGCGTCTTTCTTTTACCTGCGCTTCCAGTTTTGGCGTGATCCTCTCACTCACTGAGTTTTGCAAGGAGGGCGGGTCCAGCTTCTTCATCTAGCCAATCAGATGAGCTTCTCGCTGACTCACCATTTACTCTTATCTGATTGGTTCAATAAACACACCAGTCACCAGAACACATTATTCTTCATTTGGCTCAGTACTTTTAATGCACACGTATTGTTTCATTCTATCCTTTATCTATAAATAGAATGGACAGTTAACGCCAATATAGTTGCGTACACTTGTGTTTATTGAACAACCACAAACCCGCATGTGTGCTCTAATGTAAACAACGGAAGTTCACAGGTGTTACACTGAATGCAGTCTGTACTGCAACACTAACCATCCCAACATCCTTTCTCTTTTTTTTTCTTTCTTTTTTTAAGTAACTTTTAAGGACAACATTAAGGACAATTTGATGACTTAAGAACTTCATGAACTGTAACTCAGAAAAACATCTGTTCACTATACTTTGTCTTAACGGACTTTGTAATGTCTCCTTAATAACATAATAAAGTTTACGTGTTGAACTTACAAAATAAAGTGTCTAGTGTCATCTTTACTGTTCATCTTTTCTTTTCCTCTTCTTCGTCTCCCAAGGGAACTGGAGGTAAGTATTACTAAGTTACTGAACATAGTCTTTAAGGTAGGAAGGTCTGATCACTTTTCTTCCAGACTTTGTAATAGAAATGCCAGGAGTGTCTTTGCTTGCGTTCAAGTCTGTCACACTGTCTCTCTGTACTTCTGCAGGCTGTCTGGTCTCGATTTGTTCCATTACTATGGCCTTGTCCTTCCTGAGGTGTCGGCGGTTCCTCCTCAGAATGTTCCCTGAGTCCAGCTGGACGTCATAAGATCTGTAGTCCACAGGTTTCACAACAGTTGCTTTTCTCCATGTTTTGTTAGGCTCTCCTGGCTGGACATGAACTCTGTCTCCTTCTTTTAGAGGATCTAAGTCCTTCGCATGTCTGTTATAGTATACAGCCTGACGGTTTCTGTTTTCAATCTGCCCTTGTCATGAGTGAATTATCTTTGGTTGTAGCAGGTTGTCATGCATGGGCATCAGAGTTCTAGTTCTCCTACTGAACAGCTGCTGCGCTGGGCTTGCTTTGATCCATTGTGATGGTGTGTTTCTCTGATCGAGCATGGCGAGGTATGGATCCTTCCCATCCGCTTTTGCCTTTTTCAACAGTCGTTTCGCAGACTTTACGGCTGATTCAGCCATCCCATTGCTCTGTGGGTATGCCGGTGAAGACGTTTTGTGTTTGAATTCCCACTGTCTACTGAACCTTTTGAAATCTTCTGATGTGTATTGTGGGCCGTTATCAGAGATAACGACATCTGGTATACCGTGTCTTGAGAAATGGGCTTTCAGCTTATGGATGACAGTGGTGGATAGTGTGTCGGGTAAATAGTCAAGCTCCCAGAAATTAGAGAGGTAGTCAACAGTGATCAGGTAGTTTCTGCTGTCTGCAGTGAATATATCTGTCCCCACCTTAGACCATGGGCTACTGGGTAGTTAGTCCACATCCATAGACCTGCAGACGTCACATTTTTCTATGAATGTCTTTATCTGTTCATTCATCCCCGGCCAATAAACACATTCTCTTGCCCTTCTTAGACATCCCTCTATGCCAAATGTGAAGAGTGAATGCGCCGAACAATGTCACCTCTGAGTGCGTCAGGGATTACAACTCTCTCCCCCCTGAAGACAATTCCACCCTGGGCACTCAGTTCCTCTTGAAAGGAGTGATATTGCACAATGTCGCTCGGCAGGTCCTTCTTGTTCCTTGGCCATCCTTCTTGGATTAATTTAATCAGCGACTGCAATTTCCTGTCTTTGCTTGTTTCCTCTCTGATGGCCTGGAGTCTCTGTTCCGCAATATGTATGTGCTGGACCATGTTTATGCTCTCAATCTCCATTTCTACCGAACCCTCTGATGCATGTTCAGGTAAGTATGCGCGGCTCAGCGTGTCAGCTAGCAACATGCTCTTCCCTGGAATGTACTTGACTTCAATATCATATCTCTGCAGCCTAAGTAACATTCTTTGCAGGCGTTTTGGGGTGTTCAGCAGGGGTTTTCTTATTATATTTTCCAATGGCTTATGATCGGAATGTACATTAACTTTTCGCCCGTATGTATACTGATGGAATTTTTCCATACCGAAGACAATGGCAAAACATTCCTTCTCTATTTGGGCATAACCCCTTTCTGTCTGAGTTAATGCCCGACTTCCATAAGCAACTGGTGCCCCCTCCTGAAGTAAAGCGGCCCCTAACCCAGTCTCTGATGCGTCGCACTGAAGTGACAGTGTTTCATCTGGGTTATAATATTTGAGAATCGGAGCTTTGGTGATGGCGTCCTTGAGCCCCGTGAATGCTTCCTCTTGCACATCTGACCATTTCCATATACTGTCTTTATGGGTTAACTGCCTCAGTATCTCACAGCCATACGACAGGTGATCACAGAATTTCGAGAGATAGTTTACCATGCCCAGGAGCCTTTGGACACCTTTAACATCTGTTGGACGTGGCATGTCTCTAACTGCTCGTGCCTTTTCAGGGTCGACTCTGAGCCCGTCAGCGGTAAGTAAATGTTCGATGTAGGGAACTTCTCGCTCTTTCTCAGTTGAAACTTTTCTGCGGTCAGTTTGATGTTTTTCTCTCTACATCTGTTTAGCAATGCACTCAGTTAGGTGCCGTGGTCCTGGTTTGCTCTTTCTAATGTCTCATCCTCTCCTGTGATGAGAATGTCATCAGCGATGACATAGATACCTTGCAACCCTTCCAGAGCTTGGCTGAGCTTCCTCTGAAACACCTCTGGTGCTGGGCTGATGCCCATTGGCATCCTCAGCCATCTGTATCTGCCATACGGTGTGGCAAATGTGGTCATATAACTTGATTTCTCATCCAAGTTCACATGCCAAAATCCATTCCTTACGTCACACACAGTGAAAACTTTTGCCCTTGACAAGTCTGGCAGTATGTCCTCTATTGTCGGCAATGGAAAGACATCTTTTCAGAGCTCTGTTGAGTGGTCTTGGATCTATGCATATCCTGAGGTTTCCTGATGGCTTCTTGACAATGACAAGACTGCTAATCCACTCTGTGCTGCAGTCCACTGGTGTGATGATTCCTCTTCGTTGAAGATCACTCAGCTCTGCATTGAGTGGTGCCATCATCGCAACAGGGACCCTTCTCTTTGGCAGTTTTACTGGTGTTACTGTAGGGTCTGCTTCTATCTTGTACATCTCCCTGGAACACATCAGCATAGTCTTTTTTGATCTTGTCCATGCTCCACATTTCATCTTTCGTCTCCTCAGTGACGATGCTATCCACAGCCATATTCACCAGATTCATGGCTTGTACTGCCCTGCTACCCAGTAGCGGCACTGCAGACCCCTCATCTACGACCATGAATTCTAACCGGTACAGTTTCTTGTTTCTTGGATTCCTCAATTTAGCTATACATTACCCCAATGGCTGCAGTGTGCTTTTATTGTACATCACCACCACTTGCTCAGTCTTTTCAATTTGTGTGGATGGGTTTAACCTGTTAGCCTTCACCAGAGCGAGGACGCTCTGAAGCGTTTTTTTTTTAAATAGTTCAAAGTTACTATCAGATTTAATGTTATTACCTTGACAAACTATACATCATTAAAAATATATAAGTCTCACGTTTCAGTATTTGACCACTATTGTATTCTGAGAAACTTATAGTGACAGTTATGTCTTAATTTGTGTCAGGATTTATGTAATGAAAAAATGAGTCGATACCTTTAATGTGAATTATGAGCATCAGCGCGTCCATTCATAAAAAAACTCCGGTGGTGTTGTCATGAGAACGCGTGACAAAACAACGTTCCTCAGGGCTTTTGGCTCAAAAATGTGCAGATTTGGAGAAATATTGATATATTCTCATAGGTTTACATCAGATTTCTATAGACAGGAATAATATTTATTGAATTTATATCAAAATGCGTCCATGTAATCATATGCGCGCTGGATACTCTGATGTACTGTGTTTTCAAACCATACAGAAGACTGAGGGCGCCAGAGATACACAGAATAATCCATATACGGATGCACTGCACATGAAGAAGAGCCCTACCATGTGACCTTCCAGGACGTCACTTACATAAACACAGCTAGCTTTCAGAGATCGTTGTAACATGCAGATAAAGATGTTTTGAAGACAATAAACATGATTGCAATGATATTTGATTTACCTGTGTTCTTCGAGCCATGTCAGGTATTTTTATAATAATAGATTATATGTATAATGTAATGCTAATCTATATAGACTTTACAATAGTGCAGAATAACATAAACTCATTTATTTTCTGTCTGATTTTCTTTTCTGAAGCCAAATAAGCTCATAGAATATTATTTAAAACACTCGACTTGCGTTTTAAAGTAAGTTTGGAGCACAAACACGGTTTTAATCTCATAAATTGTCGTGTATTGATGGTGTGCTAAGCTAACATGCTAGCTAGCTCTCTAGTTGCACCTGCCATCTAGCTGTTATTTTTTATGATTTTTTTCTAAATCGGAATGCTTACTGAAATATTTATTTATTTAAGAAAGGCATTTGATACAGTTATACATGTGAAAGGTGAGAACTATGAAAGAAATTAGGGGGTGAAACGGCGTGAATAGCCAGATCGTTAGCCACTATAATGGAGACAAAGGAAAAGAATATTTATGGCCATAAGCCGGCTGGAAAGGTGTAAATGTGTGCAGGAGAGACTGACACTGAATGGGGCTCGTTTGCACCACAAAAAAATAGAGACAATAGACTGAATAGATGCTAATAGATGACAATAAACACAAGTTTGCATTTTAGAGTCAATTCAAAATAAAGTCATTTGAGATGATCTTGAAAAACATTTAACAAAATACAGAGTTTTAGACTTATCACCTTCAAATTTTAAATATAACATGGTCAGACATGTGTCTTTAGCTGGAGTGCATTTCTAGAGTGCTGACGGGCCAACTTCAATTTAATTTTCATGAAGATGTTTCATAAAAATAAATTTCTAATAACTTACACAACTTTGAAGCTATTCATAATTTTTTTTTCATTATGACAATAATTCATTCTACATTTCCAATAAAGTGCCAGGTGTCAGCTTTCAAATGAGATCATGCTTGTGCTTTTAGGACAAAGGGTCAATTAACTGAATCTGTTTTAGGTTCAGAATGCAATTTCTGGGGATTTTTCAAAAATGGCGCTGAAGGCTAACAGGTTAACAGGTTGACAGGTATTATATTTCAGCTGGCTCCACAATCTAACTGAAACTTCACCTGTTTTTCCCCCAGGAGCATGGTAGCAAACAGTTTTGAGGGTGGCCGCTGTTTCTCCTTCATCACTGCATTCACCGCCTCTACTGTTACACACAATATGTCCTCAAAACTTCCATCATCTGACTCCGTAATGTTATGCACTGTCTTTCCTGTCTGTATTTTTGTTCTGCACATTGTGGCAAAATGATGATCTTTTCCACAGATTCTGCACGTTTTACCATATGCAGGACATTTTGTTTGTTTCTTTTGTGCATTTTCCCGTAAAATTTGCAGTTTACAGTGCTCTTACTTGTCTCTTTCCGCACGGTTTTACCGCGTGCACTTCCTCTGTTACTCGTCCTTCAATCGTTCTGTTGTTTTCCCGCGACAACTCTGTTGCTCTGCAGATTTGCACACATTTTTCCAAAGTCAAATCTTGCTCCCGCAGAAGTCTCTCTCTCAAAACAGTTACGTCGAATGACGACGAAATGGGGTTCGCTTAGAAGCCTATCCTCTTCGAACAGTAATAAAACGAGCCAATGGCAAGCAAATGCCATGGGTCTGCTGAATTTGCATAGCGTAACTCCGCCCCACCTCGTGGGTATAAAGGAACATGCAGATATGTTTCTTCGCTGAAGGAGCCAAGGCTGAACTCAGCTGTTCCAGCTGTACAGCGGAAGTGGCAGGAAGACGTAACTCCCTACTCAGGGAACGAGGGTTACATCCGTAACCGAGATGTTCCCTTTCGTTGTCACTTCGAGTTACGTCGAATGACGACGAAATGGGGTTCCCAGTCCAATCACACCACCTCGGCTGTCTTCCAGTGCCCTGCGTAAGTCTGAGCTCCCTGTCGTGAGACTAGCACGGACGAAGGACTCCTACTTAACACAGGAATACCAAGGTACACTGGGAAGCATATCTCAGTGGAAATATGCAATCAGTGCCCGCCCGAAGGGGGGACTTAAGAATACACATATGACCCGGAGGGGGGTGCATACGGAGAACACTGGGGTGTCCAGCCCGCATGGTGGAATATTTCAACCCCAGGGGTGGCAGACTGGCTTGCCAAGGGAAAGACACATGCTCGAGAGAGGCTTACAGTGGAATACACACGTGGGGGTTACCCAGAGGAGGAACCATGCACATGGCGGCACCTAGCCAACGCGAAAGCTGCCAGAGGCATAACTCTGGCGTTGACGTCAACAGCGCTGGAGGAACTCAGGGCTTATCAGGCTCACCTGAGGAGAATATAGTACGTATCCATTCCGTGGAGTGGAATGGCGAGCAAGCGAAGACACCTGAGCGGGTCCAAGTACCGGCTGGTTGAAGCGAGTACACGGGAGGACACTGGCTCCACTCTGAGATTATAGAATCTGGCGAATGTGTTGGGTGTCGCCCAGCCTGCAGCTCTGCAGATGTCAGATGCAAGGCGCCATGCGCTAGAGCCCAAGAGGAGGCCACACTCCGGGTGGAGTGGGCCGTCACACCAAGGGGGCACGGTCGACCTTGCTGCTGGTAAGCCCAAGCAATGGCGTCCACTATCCAGTGAGACAACCTTTGCTTGGAGAGAGCCTTTCCCTTCAGCTTCCCACCATAACAGACAAAGAGCTGGTCTGAGGTCCTGAAACATTGCGTTCTGTCTACATAAGCACGGATGGCGCGTACTGGACAGAGCAATGCCAAGGCTGGGTCTGCCTCCTCCAGGGGCAGCGCTTGCAGGTTCACCACCTGGTCCCGGAAGGGAGTGGTGGGAACCTTGGGCACATATCCAGGCCGGGGTCTCAGGATCCCGTGAGAAAAGGCCGGCCCGAATTCCAGGCACGCTTCGTCTACAGAAAATGCATGCAGGTCCCCTACCCTCTTGATGGAGGCCAATGCAACCAGGAGCGCTGTCTTGATTGACAGGAACTTAAGCTCCACTGATTGCAGAGGCTCAAAGGGAACACTCTGCATGACAGTTAAAACCACTGAGAGGTCCCAAGAGGGAACAAGAGGAGAGCGAGGAGGATTTGGTCTCCTCGCTCCTCTCAGGAACCTGATGACCAGGTCGTGCTTTCCCACGGACTTACCTTCGACTGCGTCGTGATGTGCAGCGATAGCGGCAACATACACTTTCAGGGTGGAGGGAGACAGCCTTCGCTCCAGCCCGTCTTGCAGGAAGGAAAGCACGACACTGATCGGGCATGATCTGGGGTCTTCTGAGTGAGAAGAGCACCAAGAGACGAAGAGGTTCCACTTCAACGCGTAGGCATGTCTAGTGGACGATGATCTAGCGGAAGTGATGGTAGCCACCACCGCTGGTGGTAGGGTACTCAAACCAAAAGGGTGCCCCGTCCCTGAGAAAGGAGGTCCTTCCTCAGAGGAATTGGCCATGGAGGTGCTGTCGAGAGGAGTACAAGTTCGGAGAACCAGGTTCAGGTGGGCCAGTGCGGCACAACCAATATGACCTGCTCCTCGTCCTCTGAGGCTCACTGGGGGAAACGCATACTTGCGGAGGCCCCGGGGCCAGCTGTGCGCCAGTGCGTCCGTGCCGAGCGTGCCCTCAGTCAGGGAGTAAAACTGGGCATAGTGGGACGAGTCGTGGGAGGCAAACAGGTCTACCTGTGCGTCCCCGAACTGATCCCAAATCAGCTGAACCGCCTGGGGATGGAGTCTCCATTCTCCAGTAAGAGGTTGAAGCCGTGAGAGCTCGTCGGCTGCACAGTTCAGGTCTCCCGGGATATAAATGGCTTGAAGCGACCTCAGATGCTTCTGACTCCATAAGAGGAGGTGGCGGGCGAGTTGCAACATACGGCGGGAGCGTAGACCACCTTGTCGGTTGATGTACACTACTGTCTCAGTATTGTCTGATCGGACTAGTACGTGCTGGTTCTTGAGCAGCGCATGGAAGCGGTGCAGAGCGAGACGTCCTGCCAGCAACTCGAGGCAATTGACATGCCATAGGCGGTGGGGTCCTGTCCAGGAGCCCGCGGCAGCATATCCATTGCACATGGCGCCCCAGCCCGTGGAGGAGGCATGCGTTGAGACAACAACATGCCTGGAAACTCGTTCTAAGGGCACTCCGGCCCGTAGAAAGCTGAGGTTCGTCCATGGGGTGAAGGTCTGACGGCAGGTCAGAGTAACTGGTACTCGGAACGTGCCCTGATGCCATGCCCACCTCGGGACTCGATCGCGAAGCCAGTGCTGAAGCGGTCTCATATGAAGCAATCTGAGCGGCGTTGCCGCGGCTGCAGATGCCATATGCCCCAGGAGCCTCTGAAAAAGTTTCAGTGGAACCGCACTCTTGCCCTCGAATTGTCTCAGGCAAGTCAGCAGTGACTGCGCGCGCTCGGAAGCTGCGCGCACATGGCGACCAAGTCGATTTCCATACTGAGAAAAGAGATCCTCTGCACGGGGCAAAGTTTGCTCTTCTCCCAGTTGACCCGAAGGCCCAGACGGGCTAGGTGCCGGAGCACTAGGTCCCTGTGTTCGCAACCCTGGTCCCGAGAGTGAGCTAGGATTAGCCAGTCGTCGAGATAATTCAGGATGCGAACCCCGTGTTGCCGTAGCGGCACAAGGGCTGCCTCGACGACCTTCGTGAAGACGCGAGGAGACAGGGCCAGCCCGAATGGGAGAACCGCGTACTGGTATGCCTGCCCCTCGAAAGCAAACCGCAAGAACGGTCTGTGTCGAGGAAGAATGGAGACATGAAAGTAGGCGTCCTTCAGGTCAATCGCTGCAAACCAATCCTGAGGCTGCACACATTTGAAAATGCATTTGGCAGTTAGCATCTTGAACGGAAGGCTGTGAAGGGAACGGTTCAAGACGCGCAGGTCCAGGATTGGCCGTAACCCGCCGGTTTTCTTGGGGACAATTAAGTAGGGGCTGTAGAAGCCGGACCTCATTGCGGCTGGAGGGACAGTCTCGATCGCACCCTTCGCCAGCAGGGTGGCGACCTCCGCTCTCATGACAGGGGCATTGTCACCGACCATAGTGTAGCGGACTCCCCTGAAGCGGGGAGGAGACGGTGCGAACTGAATCGTATAGCCAAGCTTGATGGTTCGCGCGAGCCAGCGGGACAGGTTGGGAAGCTCTAACCAGGCTCCCAAGGACTGTGCCAGCGGGGTCATGCGAACGACAGACGTCCCCCCGGGGGTGCAGCGAAGTGGAATGACCGGCCCGGACGTGGGTGGCATAGCGGCCCGGTGTGGGGGCACGGTCATTAGCCGCGTCCTGCCAGAGGGGGCCAGGGAAGGACCAGCGTTCCACGGGGGCGTGCTCTGGCAGGGGTCTGGCGACAGAAGGGGATGAGAGCGGCGAGGCCCGTGGGCAGTGCGCACTGTCATTCCCTTTCTGGGGGCTCAGAGATGGGGAGAGACGCTCCCATCTCAGGAGCGTCGCTTGGCCTGGCGTTTATCGGGGCGCGGGGCTGGACAGGACAGTGGCGCCTTCCTGCAGCTTCCTCCACGTGGCTCAGGTGAAGGCTGCTGCTGGGGCCGTGCGGGAGGGGCGGGAGCCGCGGGAGGGCGCCCTCGGCAGCGAGCAGGCTAAGGCGTCTGAGCCGACGCCTGGGTGGAGGCAGCAGCGGGCTGTCGGGGGAGAATATGTTTGATGGCCTCAGTCTGCTTCTGGGCGGTTGAAAACTGTTGGGCGAAATCTTCAACCGCACCGCCGAAGAGACCAGTCTGGGATATGGGGGCGTCGAGCAAACGAGTTCGCTCAGCGTTCCTCATATTGGCCAGTTTGGGCCAAAGATGTCTCTCCTGGACCACACTAGTGGACATCACCTGGCCCAGAGAGCATGCGGTCACTTTCGTCGCCCGGAGAGCGAGGTCAGTGGCGGCACGCAGCTCATCAAAGAGTCCTGGGTCAGTCCTCCCCTCGTGCATGTCCCTGAGCATCTGGGCCTGGTAGACCTGCAGAGTGGCCATGGCATGTAAAGAGGCGGCTGCCTGCCCCGCAGCTCTATAGGTCTTCGCCACCAGAGTAGACGAAAACCTACAGGCCTTGGAGGGGTGCTTAGGATCGCTACGGGAAGAAGCACTCTGAGGACACAGTTGCATCGCAACAGAGCGTTCCACCATAGGCACCCCAGTGTACCCATAAACAGTCGCCTGATCGAGGGGAGGAAAGGCGGAGGAGGTCGCCGAGCGATCACGGGAAGACAAGGGTGTCTTCCAGGACCTCGAGACCTCCTCATGCACATCCGGGAAGAAAGGCATTGATCTTGATTGTTTCAAGATCAATCAAGAAAATTTTTTTTTTCTTGATTGAGAAAAATCGAGAAATCAACTTGATTGAGAAAAATCAAGATCGCCCCCAAAAAATGATTGTTTTTTGGGGGCGGCCGCCGATTCACGTCGGCGTCCGACCCCAAAAAACAATCATCTAGACGCGAGCGCTCGGGGCAGGGTGGCGGATTGCACTCTAACCCGATGCTCGCGGCCGCCCTGGAAAGCATGGCCGTCAGCTTGGGATCAGGATCGGGCAATGCTGACGCGCCCGGAGGCGGCAGCACAGCCGAACCATCATCTCCCGAGGACTCCTGCCCACCTTGTGATGCTGTGACCAACATAGCATCTTCCTCAGGAGCGCCAAACGACACCCTCGGCCCGGGTTGCGACACTTGAGAGGGGGATGTGGCCCGAGGACGAATCGTCGGTTGTTGTTGCCACACCGTCACCCTCAGGTCACCCTGGCCACCAGCCGAAGTACCAGCTCTATTGTCACTAGAGGGGGTAGATCGGGGTGTGGATGAGGGGACTCTCACTCTTTCGAGATCACTGAGTCTCGACCGTAGTGTCGCGATGGTCATGTTTCCGCAATGAAAACATGAGTCATCCACAAGCGCTGCTTTAGCGTGCCCAAACACGCAAAGCAGCGATTGTGCCCATCTAAATCAGATAACCAGTGGCCACAACCAGAAGGGCACGGGCGATGCATCTTTAAAAAGACGTGCTACACGCTGCTCTTTTAGAGAGAAGGAAAATCCTCGCAGATGACAGGCGCTCTGTCTTCCGACATTTTCTCCTAAAACTACAAATATTATCATTTATCCATGGGAGCGCCCTTTTCTGTGACCCTGAATTCTTTTTAACAGGCGCTACCATATCCAAAACTGACAGACAGTGATTGTTGAAACTTTGCACAAATGAATCAACATCATCACATTCAATAAATGAGCGAGAGTCAAAGGAGGCAGAGAAATCACTAAGTGTTGTCTCACTAATGATACGTTTTTGTGTTACAACATTACAAACAGTAGGCATCATAGTAAGTGACAAATTAAAAGAAATACAACAGTGGTCACTAATTTGAAATTCTTCAATGTGCAATTTATCAATATTTAGACCACAAGAGAAAACCAAATCTAACGTGTGGCCTTTTTTATGCGTGGGCCCAGAAACATGCTGTATAAAATTAAAAGAGTCCATAATAGTCAACAATTCAGCTGCAGTCGAGCAAGTGGGATCGTCAATATGCAGATTAAAATCCCCAAGGACTAAAACATGATCTAGTTTGATGATAGACGTTAAAAACTCAGAGAAATCATCAAGAAATGTACGTGCAGGACCAGGAGGTCGGTAAACTAAAACACAGTAAAAAGGGTGAGTTTTCCCAACCTTACACATCTGCAGCTCAAAGGAGTCGAACGAAGCGGTGTCCATCAAACTGCAGCAGAAATAATCCCGAAAGACCAGCGCAAGTCCGCCTCCACGGCGCACGAGCCGAGGAGTCCCAAACACGGAGCAGTCCTGGGGGCATAGTTCTTTAAGATGAAAGTGCTCGTTCTCCCGCTGCCACGTCTCCGTAATGAACAGAAAATCTAAGTTCTCCTTACAGAAATGGTCGTTCAGGGTAAAAGCCTTGCTCGCAATGGAGCGCGCATTGAGAAGTGCAATCCTGGTCGAGCGCGTGTGTGACATGGGCTGGGCTGGGACGGGCTGGGCTGGGACAGGCTGGATGGCATGATCCGTCCGACAGGTAACCGTGCACGGAACACGCTGGCGGGGCGCGCAAGGGCAAGCAGGCCGGGTGGGAAAGATCCGGTCGGAGGTGCTCCACACAGGCGATGACGCACAGATCGCGTCCCGATCTGACTCGCAGATCAGAACTGGCCTCAGGCACCGCTCACTCCCGGGAGCTCTGGATCCGTTCGGCCCAGATGAAAATCCACGGGATCGCCACTTTCTCCTCCAGACTTGGACCCCAGCCCTGGATCCTCGCTTCCTTCTCCTGCCGCGACGTCGGGTAAGCAACAGGTATTCCGGCGATGATACGTGGCACTCCAGTTTTGGAGGGAAAAACTCAGAAAATCTGTCCCGGGCAATACAAAAGTCCTGCATATGTGCCTTAATGCGGAACAACGCAGCCCGATCATAATGTATGATTGCAGAGACATAACTGGTAGTTGATAGGGTTGACACAAGGAAAATCACAAGGAGGATTACAAATGTATGAGAGAGCAGAGAGGTGACCGACGCATAGCCAAACACAGGCGCCATCTTTCACCTTAATAGGATGTACACTGTAGTGCCTTCCAGTAAGTCACTTCGGACGCCTCAGGGGTTTCAATAGATTGTAGATAAATTGAAATCCATATGCCTGCTGGCGTCTATGCATTTCCAACATTCAATTCCAAACTTCTCAACACATGGATTCCTCATTTGTCTACCTCTATGCCACTAATTGGCACAGGTGTGCAAATTTAACTCCTTCTGTTCCAAGGCCTTTCAAGGCTGCAAGGTCATGATTCACCAGCAGGGGTCATTAAATTAACTTCAACATAAAGGTCACAAATGGAATGGCTCCTACATACACCATTAGGCTGCCTATATGAGTCCATACTGAATTTCGAGCTGATGAAACTGTCTGTGTAATCAGTGCATGTGTCCTGCTCATCAGGCCATATCAGTTTGTCATGTTGATGCTGCTGAATGTAGGGCCAGTATCTGCACTACTGCATGCATCATTTCACCTGTCTACTGATCGGGAGGATTGCAGAATTATTATTATACTAAAATGAATTACAATAATATGTTTTACCTTTAACGTATTTTAAGAGCATCTTTAAATTAGACACCATTTATCACCTGCAATGCCATTGTGTAACCACTAGATGGCTGTATAGCCCTATATATAAACATATCTATGCTGTGCATTCCCTGGTTGCTGGGTTTTTATCATAGACAGTATAGGCTTGTTTGAGATGCGCCTCACCTGAAGTGTAGTCGAGAGTGCGCGGCTGCAGTGATGGGAGGAGTGAAGAAAGTGCAGGCAAGCCGGACAGATCTCTCTTCTCGCAGTGGATCTGACACCAACGAGATCAAAGGCGGATATTTCGGGATTCACGCTCGTGCACGGTGTTGCTAATAAACTGGATCCAATGCAATTTGGTTTCAGACAGAAATACTCAACAGACTTTGCCTGTTGTTACTTCCTGGAAACTACCAGGGCATATGTGGATCAGGGAAGAGTGGGAGCAGTCTTCCTTGATCTGCGTAAAGCTTTTGATACTGTCAATCATCGCAAAAAGTTGCAGAATGGTTGCAGATGTCCCGTCTAACCTTAAACGTTGATAAACCGGTCTCAATGTGTTTTTTTTTTTCAAATAAACGTAAATTAGAACTAGGCTAACTCAAGAAATTCAAGTAAATGGACAAAATATTTAGGTCTAATACTTGATTCGAACCTTGGTTTTAAAAGTAAAACCTTGGTTTTCACATAAAAAATCTTGGTAATAAATTGAAATTTAATTTGATGAACTATAATCATATTAGAAAGTCATTAACTCCGGAAGCCTCAAATATATACCTCAATACTATGATTGTTCCACATCTTCTGTATTGCATGTCTAGTTGGTCTCAGGCGTGTAAAACATCGTTAAAATGACTTGAATCATTATATAAAAGGGCCATACAAATTCATGATGAAAAGTCTCGCCAGCACCATCACTGCAAAGTACAAAGTAAATATAACATTTTGAGTTTTGAAAACCTTATTTCTGCTCTATTTAAAATTATTCATAACATCACTGCTCCCCCTTTGAGAAAATGTGTCCCACTAAATTCGGAGAGGATTTCTAGAGCCACACGGTCGACAGCGTTCCAAGATGACCACATATGGTCAACAATCGTTCTTTTATAAAGCAGCGAGCCTTTGGAACACTCTTCCAAACAAAATTATTTCATGCACAAACTATTGTACATGTACACGCCTGACCAAACAGTGGTTATTATCAAAGCAAACCTGTACGCACTGGATGACTGTGATATGAACGATGTAAACTGTGAGTGAGTGAGTGAGTGAGTGATAGATTCCTGAAGTGGAGAGTGTTTTTATAATGTTAGTGAAGTAATGCTTCCATGTATTATTCTGTATTATGAACTTTTGTAAGTATAACATCTCACTCTTAGAAGAAAAGGTTCTATATAGAACCTTAAAAGGTTCTGCAGGCGCTATGTATTTGGGACCCCTAAAAGGTTCTATACAGGTTCAATCAAAAGAACCCTTTCTTTGTAACCAGGAAAAAGGTTCTATATGGAACCTTTTAGGGGTTCATTCATTATCATTTGTTTTGTACTTTCCGGATTAAATATTTCATATTATTGACAAACATCAAGACCCTAAAACGTAAAAATGTAATTCACATAAAAAAGTAACCCATTAATACAGAAAATAAGCACACCCAAAGTGCATAGAACTAGTAATTTATTTATATTAACAAAAATAATTACTATTACTGAAAGAATGCTACTCTAATTTCAAGTATTCAAGGCTTTAAATGTGCAAATCAACATTAAAACATCAACCATTTTAAAAATATCTCATAAATAATGAAAATTGAGTTTCACCTACATCTACATATGACAAAATAAGTCCATAAAATGTACAAAATTACATTCATCTATCACTAATAAATAATGCAAATATACAGATTCATCTAAATTCCCATCAGTGTTAGAACAACATCAAGTCCCTCAAAACTACAAATCCATATTAATATAACTCACAATGGAAATATACAGATATAGAAGTACTTCAAATCTAACAAATTCATATTAATATCACTCATAAAGAATGTGAACACATAGATTAAAATTCAGATCAGCATTTCAGAATAACATCAGTCGCCTCATATTTACACATTTACATTAACACTATTCATGACATATCAAAGTATTATGATAATTGATTATACATTTTGAGCACTGGGACAGACAGTTTTTTTTTGGCTGCTGGAGTTTAAACCGGTAGTGCTCAACAAAACTCATCGTGTGAGTGATGTGCTTGAGGTATTCCACACTGAGCAAAGACGCACTCCATTGCCTCCATCACATCCATTTCTGCGCTCACAATGTTGACACCCTCCATATTGATGCTGGCTCTTTTTGCATGGAGGGGGTTTGAAGCTTCATGAAAAACTATAGTCGGAGTTGGCGGTAGAAACATTGACAACTTCATTACTAATGGGTTTAAAGCTTATAACAAGTCAATTACTTTAAAAAATCGATGTATTTCTCTGACTTACCACAACAATATTTCCGTCAGACCATCAATTTAAATCATTAGACGGGGATCAGTCTCTTCTCGACCGCTGGAATTCAGAAACGTGCACTGCACTCGCGAGACAGCCTGAATATGCTCGCGCAAATGCAAACAAATTGTTTACTTTGTACAATTAATGAGTTTATTACTTCATTTTGTTTATGTTTACTGTTCAACAGATAAAAAAATGTAAATCCATAATGCAAAATTGTTTAGTTGCGGTACAATAATTTCATGAATGAAATGAAAGAGCAGCAAACAAGGCTAAGTAAGACGACGAAGCCAATTCAGCTATACATGGCTGATGATGACGATAAGGTCAATATAGGGGTGTGCGATTTAGCTAAATCGTCTGCGATAATATCATATTTTTTGTTTTAACAATGTGCGCTTTAAAGTCGGCATGAAATCAAATTTGACAAATCTTCTTTTTATATGTAATATTGTAGTGTTTATTATAAATGATTTATCTGTGCACTTCATTATTTATTTTAAATTCATCGACCCTTATAATCTTCAAATCAAATACATTACCCTTCCCTCCCCCCTCGAAACGACCTTTCTTCTCTTTCGGTCACGTGGCGTGGCGAAGGGGTGTGGCCAGAGCCGATGAGGGTGCGGCTATCGGTGTCTGTCTCGTTAAGTATAAATATGGGCTGATTCCTGCCTGAAAAATTAGCTGCTCGTCCTCGTTCTCGTCGCCGGGCTCCCCAATAAAAACCCTTCATGGGAGGGTAACGGTGGGGAGTCCGGTGGAGAGAAATCCTCCACAACTGAATGTAAACTGGCATTCAAATCTGCATCCATTTTGTTTGCAACGCCCAACCTCCAACGATCCAATCAATTCCCGAAGGACGAAATCAAGCCCCGCCCTACATTTTTTTTCTAATTTCAGAAGCCGTTTCACTCGGATATACGTCACAACAAGGAAAAAATGACAATCTCAACTTCCGTTTCATGCCGACTTTAACATTATCAAGTATATTTCAAAAGCTAAACAAATCGTGCCTACAGAGTGCACGCATCTAGGCTAATGTATAAAGTTACATGATGAAGTCTACTAGTGCGCGTGTGCATTTTGAGTGCGTTCTTTCACTGCATTATTTACATCTAGAGAACATATATTACAGTTTCTTGAAACCTTCCTTCACCCATTTTCGCTAAACACTACCTGTTTCTATATGTTTCTATGGTGGCCCTGATCGGACAAACGCGTTTCGTCACTATGTTGTACTTCATGCAAAGAAGCTAAAGCTAAAGTCAGCGAATAACACACTGACACAATGATGAACAAGTCACAATAATATTCACAATAACATCCTTTTACTGAATAATCAAGTAAACATAATTTCTTAATTTATCTTTGTAAAGAAACCTCATTGTTAAACTGGCTACTGTCTCAGACGACGACATCACTTCCTGTCGGCCACCGTAACTTCTGTTGGGTGCAATTCACAACCTCACCACTAGATGCCGCTAAAACCACACACTGCGCCTTTACACTGCTTGTACATATGCTATGATTTATCAAACGTATCTAATAGTTCTATCTTAGTATTCAAATTTCTAATGTTTGTTTTCAAACTCTTTTCTTGTAGCCTATGCTCTATGTAAATAACTTTTGTTTGTATTTCTACAAAAGTACTGTGACGCCTTTTTTGCCGTGAGCATTATTTCAGAGAAAGCTATTTTTCAGTGTCAAAAGAGAAATAGTCCCTGAAGCCAATTCCCATGTAAGAGTGAGTGCTCATTTAGCTAATTAAATGCTTACCCGCTCAGGCACATCGCCCTATGATGGGAAGACGTGCTGATTTCCAGATCTCTGGAGTCACTCTCTCAGAGCTGAATCTGATGAGCGCTGTGTTTATCTGTCTATACGGCTTAAGCAGAGCGGCGGGATTTAATTATCAGCGTGCTTTCCTCAACAGAAACTGCACAATGACGAAGGTGTCAAAGAGCGTTAAGTGTTTGTTCTAATTAACATGAAGAACAGACCAAGGACACTTGAAAGAGCAGTATTAATAAATTATATTCAAAAAAGTTTGAAGAACCATTCATCTCATATTGAAAATTAGGGAAGGGAACAAAAAGGGAACTTTTTTCAAAAAGTGATTCTTCTGAGAATATGGCTGAAGTGAAGACCGCTTTGATGGAGAAGTGGGTCGTTCTGAGCGAAGCGTTGTCAGTGAACTGATATAGCATGTGCCATCACCTGAAGCTCCACACACACACACACACACACACACACACACACACACACACACACACACACACACACACACACACACACACACACACACACACTGCACAGCACATGCCCTAAACCTGGCTGTTGTAACAGCAATAGACCAAGCACCAGGACTGGGTGTTAAAAGCCTTGCAGTTCTGCTTGATCCACTCTTTCACACTAAAGCTTCAGTCACATGCACAGGCTGCGTGAAAAGCCTCATTGCAGAGTGTGCAGAAAATATAACGGCCGTGACATGACAAACCGACATCAAAGACATGCGTTGATGACTGTGACTGTTATTTCCTCGTGTTGTGTGCACCTGGGCCTAAAAAAGTTGAGCTTAAACACACCGATAAGACTACAGCCAACGGCAAATTAACATGTACGTTCTGTGTGAGAGGAAATAACTGTCTATATCAGCATTTGGCAGAAGTATATATTCGCCAATTAAAAAGGGAAACCTGAACTAGGACTGCGGATATATACAAACCTCAAACCTGTGGGCTTGGTGAGTCACAGCGTTAAAGCAACACCAAGGAACTTCTCCTCTGCAGTCGCCCTACAGGTTGGAAGCAGAATTGTCCGTTACCGCTGCCGTAAATAATTTAGCCTCCCGCAGCTACTGTCGCACACACGCTCGCTGTTTATCCAGCGCCGGCTCTGGAATGAACGACACTGATACGGTTTTGGAAACATTATTTTAAGGTAAAAAATCTTCTTTAGTGTTGCTTTAAGACTTGAGGCAGTCGGAAACAGCCCGTACACATCCTCTCAAATCCCCTAATCCCAGCCAGAGCCAGCAGGAGCCGCGGGCACACTCCGGTACTTCTGGTGTTTTATTACATTACTCATGGATCATGTGTGCATTGCAGAGAACCTGAATACAACTGGACAGTCAGGCTGTAGAAACCAGAGCAATGCAGATGCCACAGTTGAGGATCAACAGTACCTTAGTTAGTTTTAATGTTGATCGCTGATCATGTTTGCTGTGGCAGGAAGAATCTCTCTCAATAACGTCTCCTACAGTTCAGGAAACATGTCTTACAAAAGTACATAACCTAAGCCTTGTTCAGACTGTCAGTCCAAATCCAATTCTTGTGCATTTCAATTGGAATCCTGTCATATTAACAAGTGTGGATGGCAAGAAATCACATGAAATCTGCTTCAGTGAGACGGCTCTGATTGGATTTTGCGCAGCATGTGAGACACATCTCCATGCCCCAGTGATGAAGTGTGTTCCTTCATCATGCAGGACAGCCAGAAACGCACATACAGGAACAAAACAATATTATTAAATGGGACAGAGAGGCTTCCACCAATCGTGGCTTCTTCAGTCCCAAAGGAAAATTAAAAACCTTAAAACCAAATATAAATAAATTAATTATGCATATATGAGAAGTGGGGCAGGAAGAAATGCTTGTCCATAAGAACAGCTTGTATTCTCAAGAATAGCCGGCACACTATAGTAAACACAGAGATGAAAAGATAACAAGTCATTTAATATGTATAATATTCAAAATAAAATATAAACAAACATAAAAATAAGAATTCGAAACACAGTACCACTATTAATTCAAAAATTATCAGTCGAATAATGAAAACATATGTATGTAATATATGTATGTAATGTATCTGGTTGATCAAAGATTGTTAAAAACATTTCGTGGACATAAATAACAATAATTAAATGACTCATTAACAGTGCTCTATGTGCTGTACTTCATGCAACAGTTTTCCATTTATAAGTCAATTATTACAAGCATACCCTGAATGAACAATCTTCTGTGATGCTTTCAGAGAAAGTATTAAATGTCATATTTATAAAACTTTTGTATATATCTGGACTGCATTTTTTTTGTTTATATCCATTCATAGAATTGACAAAAAACAGCAGAAAGTATAAAAGTAAATTTGAGCAACACGTGATGTCTTTACTAAGAAAACGGGGAAGCACTTCAACACGATGTCCTCCTAGCTGATCAGCTTGCACACGAAATGAAAATGGCCATTTATTGCATAAGTGGTGACTCAAAAACCCCAGCAATATCTGAATGTGCTCATCCTCTTTTCTTAAACAACCAACGACCCTTTCCACCAACTCCTCCTCTCGACCACAGTTTCCACCGCACAGAACATGATCTAGTTCAGAGGTTCCCAATCCCAGTACTGGAGTTCTGCTGTACCTGCAAACACTGTAGAACTTTTCTAACCTCCCCCACTCAACATTTTCTAGTGACTGGTCACATCTACATTTTTCAATTGGCCCAAGTGAAATTCTGTAAATTGAATGTTATCCATTTCTGCAATAGTCCGTTAACATTGGCTCAATGAGAAATAATACGTTGAACCAATTGAAAAAATAAAAAGTTTACCAAACCATGTTATCGGCCCAACTACATAGTACAAATTGTAGTACCGTATTTCCCGAACTATAAGTCACACTTTTTTTTCATAGTTTGGCTGGTCCTGCGACTTATAGTCAGGTGCGACTTATATATCAAAATTAATTCATACTGACTGAGATGAACCAAGAGAAAACATTACCGTCTACAGCCGCGAGAGGGCGCTCTAGTTAGCGGAGTTGTTCAGAAGCGACACCGAGGAAGAACTCGATGTATTCAGTGTTGTGGGATGAGATCGGGAGCTTGGTGAACTTGCTGACCGGTAACTTGTTGGACTCGCTGGCTAATGTTAGTTTAGCCTATTCAGCCTCAGGTGTATGTTCTGTGTGCTATTGTGCAGCTGAATAACTGTTAATGTGTTACGCTAACACACCGGACACTATTCAGCTGTTGTTCTGTGTGCTACTGTGTAAGTTAGTTGAATAACTTGCCTTTCCAGATTAAATGTCTTGTTCTTGGTCTTGGATTTTGTGAAATACATTTCTAAATAAATGCGACTTATAGTCCAGTGCGACTTATATATGTTTTTTTTCTCTTCATGACGCATTTTATGACTGATGCGACTTATACTCCGGAGCGACTTAAAGTCCGGAAAATATGGTAGCATTCTTTTTTTTGTCTTACCTAAACTAGTAATATAAATGAACCAATATAGATTTTTAAAGCAACTTTACTTTATTGTTTATTCCCATTACCCAAAAAGAAAGTATTTAGAAAGTAAACTTATTACATCATTATATATTAAACACTTAAGCCATTCTGCCACGGTATATTTAATACATTTTATTAAATCTATAACAGTATTGTGAAAATACCTTGAAATGTTCTGCACAGTAGACCTTAAAAATCATGCATTTAAATTCAGGACTCTGATAAGATACACAAAGCTGATGAATTGCACCTTACTGTACATTAACAAAATCACAATTATTTGAAAAACTGACTAATCAACATCACAATTATTATGTGACTGCAGAATTTATTTGATTGCAGACAAATGTTTTGATTTGGAGATAGTCAGAATATCAGTTACAGGATTGGTGATGTGCTGAGAGACCCTTTTGGACACATGTAGTTGTGTCTGCATACACAAACACAAGGCTGCAAGTTTGTGTTCCAGTGCCTGCTTAGTGTCTGCAGGGTTAAATCAGGAGTATGCACTTCTCCTTCTTCGTCTAAATGTGGTGCACATCCTGAGGACTCGCATCACTGCACCTGTTCTCAGCACACACTGATGTCCTGAAGTCATTCAACCCATGGGATGTGTGCTTCCTGTTCTCATGAGCTGTGAATGCGCAGTTACTGTTGCTAATAAAATTACAATTTAAAAATGAACAATGAACCCTCTCTAAGATGTCCTCTGAAATGGTGAAGAAATGTTGATTGAGAGCAGATGTCCTTAAAATCACAGTTGTCACAAGAAAATGTGGCATTCAATGGCAGTCTTTGGATGTACCCTCCACAGATGTGTTTTAAAGCCTCAATTCTTTTGAAAATACAAACACATTCTGGGAGTAAACAGGGAAAGGAAGTTGCATCAACTGACCAATGGCAAGTTCTGTAGTGCTTGAAAAGGATGTCTTGGTGAGGTGATGAAAACTTGCAGAAGCGGCACTGCATGGACTTCTTATGCTGGAAACCTGCAAAATAAATAAATGACAAAGCCTCCTTTCATCAAATAGCCGACATAACAGAAGTTGCTAATTGCTAATTCTGAATTAGTTATTTAATTAATAATATCAATGTAATGTAATCAAAAATAATAATAAAAAAGTTTTGAAGTAACATTAGCATTAACCCAAACACGACTTCTATTTCAATTGATATTCTTATTGTATTTGGCCTAAAATAACAACATTTATTACATAAATTAAAAATGTTTAGAAAATTCCTTGTCGAGGAGCACCACCATCTTTTTGTCGAGGAGCACCACCACCTCTTTGTCGAAGAGCACCACCACCTCTTTGTCGAAGAGCACCACCACCTCTTTGTCTAAGAGCACCACCACCTCTTTGTCTAAGAGCACCACCACCTCTTTGTCTAAGAGCACCACCACCTCTTTGTCGAGGAGCACCACCACCTCTTTGTCGAGGAGCACCACCACCTCTTTGTCGAGGAGCACCACCACCTCTTTGTCGAGGAGCACCACCACCTCTTTGTCGAGGAGCACCACCACCTCTTTGTCGAGGAGCACCACCTCCTCTTTGTCGAGGAGCACCACCACCTCTTTGTCGGGAAGCACCACCACCATCTCTTTGTCGAGGAGCACCACCACCTCTTTGTCGAGGAGCACCATCACCCCTTTGTTGAGGAGCACAACCACCTCTTTGTCGAAGAGCACCACCTCCTCTTTGTCGAGGAGCACCACCACCTCTTTGTCAAGGAGCACCACGACCTCTTTGTCGAGGAGCACCACCAGCTCTTTGTCGAGGAGCACCACCACCTCTTTGTCGAGGAGCACCACCACCTCTTTGTCAAAGAGCACCACCTCCTCTTTGACGAGAAGCACCACCACCTCTTTGTCGAGGAGTACAACCATCTCTTTGTCAAAGAGCACCACCACCTCTGTGTCGAGGAGCACCACCACCTCTTTGTTGAGGAGCACCACCACCTCTTTGTTGAGGAGCACCACTACCTCCTTGTCGAGGAGCACCACCACCTCTTTGTCGAAGAGCACCACCACCTCTTTGTCGAAGAGCACCACCACCTCTTTGTCTAAGAGCACCACCACCTCTTTGTCGAGGAGCACCACCACCTCTTTGTCTAAGAGCACCACCACCTCTTTGTCGAGGAGCACCACCTCCTCTTTGTCGAGGAGCACCACCACCCCTTTGTCGAGGAGCACCACCACCTCTTTGTCGGGAAGCACCACCACCATCTCTTTGTCGAGGAGCACCACCACCTCTTTGTCGAGGAGCACCACCACCTCTTTGTCGAGGAGCACCATCACCTCTTTGTCGAGGAGCACCACCACCTCTTTGTCGAGGAGCACATCCACCACTTTGTTGAGGAGCACCACCACCTCTTTGTCGAGGAGCACATCTACCCCTTTGTTGAGGAGCACCACCACCTCTTTGTCGAGGAGCACCACCACCTCTTTGTCGAGGAGCACCACCTCCTCTTTGTCGAGGAGCACCACCACCTCTTTGTCGAGGAGCACCACCACCTCTTTGTCGAGGAGCTCCACCATCTCTAAGTCGAGGAGCACCAACACCTCTTTTTGTCGAAGAGCACCACCACCTCTTTGTCGAGGAGCACCACCATCTCTTTGTTGAGGAGCACCACCACCTCTTTGTCGAGGAGCACCATCACCTCTTTGTCGAGGAGCACCATCACCTCTTTGTTGAGGAGGACCACCACCTCTGTGTCGAGGAGCACCACCACCTCTTTGTCGAGGAGCACCACCACCTCTTTGTCGGGAAGCACCACCACCATCTCTTTGTCGAGGAGCACCACCACCTCTTTGTCGAGGAGCACCATCACCCCTTTGTTGAGGAGCACAACCACCTCTTTGTCGAAGAGCACCACCACCTCTTTGTCGAGGAGCACCACCAATTCTTTGTCGAGGAGCACATCTACCCCTTTGTTGAGGAGCACCACCACCTCTTTGTCGAGGAGCACCACCTGCTCTTTGTGAAAGAGCACCACCTCCTCTGTGTCGAGGAGCACCACCACCTCTTTATCGAGGAGCACCACCACCTCTTTGTCGGGAAGCACCACCACCATCTCTTTGTCGAGGAGCACCACCACCTCTTTGTCGAGGAGCACCATCACCTCTTTGTCAAGGAGCACCACCAGCTCTTTGTCGAGGAGCACATCTACCCCTTTGTTGAGGAGCACCACCACCTATTTGTCGAGGAGCACCACCACCTCTTTGTCGAGGAGCACCACCTCCTCTTTGTCGAGGAGCACCACCACCTCTTTGTCGAGGAGCACCACCACCTCTTTGTCGAGGAGCTCCACCATCTCTATGTCGAGGAGCACCAACACCTATTTTTGTCGAAGAGCACCACCACCTCTTTGTCGAGGAGCACCACCATCTCTTTGTCGAGGAGCACCACCATCTCTTTGTCGAGGAGCACCACCACCTCTTTGTCGAGGAGCTCCATCACCTCTTTGTCGAAGAGCACCACCACCTCTTTGTCGAGCAGCTCCAACACCTCTTTTTGTCGAAGAGCACCACCACCTCTTTGTCGAGGAGCACCACCATCTCTTTGTCAAAGAGCACCACCACCACCTCTATGTTGAGGAGCACCACCACCTCTATGTTGAGTAGCACCACCACCTCTTTGTTGAGGAGCACCACTACCTCCTTGTCGAGGAGCATCACCATCTTTTTGTCAAGGAGCACAACCACCTCTTTGTCGAAGAGCACCACCACCTCTTTGTCGAAGACCACTACCACCTCTTTGTCTAAGAGCACCACCATCTCTTTGTCGAGGAGCAACACCACCTCTTTGTCGAGGAGCACCACCTCCTCTTTGTCGAGGACCACCACCACCTCTTTGTCGAGAAGCACCACCACCTCTTTGTCGAGGAGCTCCACCATCTCTATGTTGAGGAGCACCAACACCTCTTTTTGTCGAAGAGCACCACCACCTCTTTGTCGAGGAGCACCACCATCTCTTTGTTGAGGAGCACCACCACCTCTTTGTCGAGGAGCACCACCACCTCTTTGTCGAGGAGCACCATCATCTCTTTGTCGAGGAGCACCACCACCTCTTTGTCGGGGAGCACCACCACCTCTTTGTCGAGGAGCACCACCACCCTTTTTGTCGAAGAGCACCACCACCTCTTTGTTGAGGAGCACCACCATCTCTTTGCCGAGGAGCACCACCATCTCTTTGTTGAGGAACACCACCACCTCTTTGTCGAGGAGCAGCACCATCACCTCTTTGTTGAGGAGGACCACCACCTCTGTGTCGAGGAGCACCACCACCTCTTTGTTGAGGAGCACCACTACCTCCTTGTTGAGGAGCACCACCATCTTTTTGTCGAGGAGCACCACCACCTCTTTGTCGAAGAGCACCACCACCTCTTTGTCGAAGAGCACCACCACCTCTTTGTCGAGGAGCACCACCACCTCTGTGTCGAGGAGCACCACCACCTCTTTATCGAGGAGCACCACCACCTCTTTGTCGGGAAGCACCACCACCATCTCTTTGTCGAGGAGCACCACCACCTCTTTGTCGAGGAGCACCATCACCTCTTTGTCGAGGAGCACCACCAGCTCTTTGTCGAGGAGCACATCTACCCCTTTGTTGAGGAGCACCACCACCTCTTTGTCGAGGAGCACCACCACCTCTTTGTCGAGGAGCACCACCACCTCTTTGTCGAGGAGCACCACCTCCTCTTTGTCGAGGAGCACCACCACCTCTTTGTCGAGGAGCACCACCACCTCTTTGTCGAGGAGCTCCACCATCTCTATGTCGAGGAGCACCAACACCTCTTTTTGTCGAAGAGCACCACCACCTCTTTGTCGAGGAGCACAACCATCTCTTTGTTGAGGAGCACCACCACCTCTTTGTCGAGGAGCACCATCATCTCTTTGTCGAGGAGCACCACCACCTCTTTGTCGGGGAGCACCACCACCTCTTTGTCGAGGAGCACCACCACCCTTTTTGTCGAAGAGCACCACCACCTCTTTGTTGAGGAGCACCACCATCTCTTTGTCGAGGAGCACCACCATCTCTTTGTTGAGGAACACCACCACCTCTTTGTCGAGGAGCAGCACCATCACCTCTTTGTTGAGGAGGACCACCACCTCTGTGTCGAGGAGCACCACCACCTCTTTGTTGAGGAGCACCACCACCTCTGTGTCGAGGAGCACCACCACCTCTTTGTTGAGGAGCACCACTACCTCCTTGTTGAGGAGCACCACCATCTTTTTGTCGAGGAGCACCACCACCTCTTTGTCGAAGAGCACCACCACCTCTTTGTCGAGGAGCACCACCACCTCTTTGTCGAGGAGCACCACCACCTCTTTGTTGAGGAGCACCAACACCTCTTTGTTGAGGAGCACCACGACCTCTTTGTCGAGGAGCACCACCTCCTCTTTGTCGAGGAGCACCACCACCTCTTTGTCGAGGAGCACCACCACCGCTTTGTTAATTGGTCATTTTAAGCACTTCACGCACTATATGTTAACGTATTATTCTATAACTCATAACCACAGTCTGTAAAGGTCATGTTTGGTCTGTTTGTGGTGTGTGTGCATACTCTTGCTCTGACCTGTTGGACTGAGCCTTTTTTGTTTTAATCAATCTAAATTTAGTAATTCAAAATGATTTAAAACAACTGTGGAAAAAGAAGCTGTATATTGAGTTCATATTGTATACTAAAATAATAATACCCAAGAAGACCCCATCTTTACAGTGAACTTAGATGAATGTGTTTTTTGAACATGTATATTAATTAATAGGTTTCCCTAACAGATGGATATTGCATGGGGACAGTTGCCTCTGAAAACTGCCTTTAGTACAACATTAGTACAAGTTTTTGTGTAAATTGTAGTATTAAAGTCAATAATTGTATCCCTAAAACTAATCTTTGATCACCAAAATTACATATTTCAACGTTTTAACCCTTGAACAAAAAAAAGATTCATGCCTTAAAATATCTTGAATGTAACTCGACACCCTTCCCTCATTTAGTATACGCGGTTCTATGAAATTGCAAATGAACCCGCCTCCACTCACTCACAGCAGCTCTCAGAGATTTATTGTTTGTTTATTTATTTGAGATTTAAACCTGATTTATTGTTGACTGGTGTGTGTGTTTAATTTGTTTTTCCGAAAAATGGAACTGTTGAAGCAAGTTGTAGAAAGCCTCCCTCCGGAACGTAATTGGTTGCTACGGTTGCTAGGGGTTCCGACAGGAAGACTCTCTAGGCGGCGGGCTCTGGCGGGCTTTTTAAGGGGTCGCACATCGGACGAGAAGAGCAGCGCAGCACCTCGTCTTTAAAATTCGAACATATTATTCTCTATGAGAGTACACACACCGGCGGCGCCATTCGGCATCATAAACGGCTCTGCAGGACCTTGTTCAAAATCCTGCCGCGCCACAGAGCTATGTATGTTTTTTTTATATTAAATTTACATTTATTTTTCTCAAATCGTCATTAATGTATATGACTTCACCCTGTGCTGCAATAGACATTTAGTTTTACATTAATTTACAGAAATCAGCAGCAGAATGTAAATTGCTGGTGTTATCGGATTTTCAGGTGATATTCTCAATTCATTCAGTTAACGGACGCTCTGAGGTAAAGTGTTCAGACTGCAGACTCAGCAACGATTGTATTTAATTGTACAGTACAATCATAACATTGTACAGACATGATCTTAATTCCATAATGTCCTTAAACATAACAATATTACTGGCCATAAACTGAAAAAGTGTGCGTCCGGTCTACGATACCTCGAGTTGTCCTAGACATTTAAGTCATTTTTTTTCTAGGAAAAATTATAGGCCCACTCACTTTTTCACTGGCCCACCCAAAATAAAATTTCTGCCTACGCCACTGACATAGACACATAAACAACATTAAATGCTGGATTTTCACCACAGGGGACTTTAAGTTAAAATTATAAATGATTTGTTGGACCTTTAAAACTTCAAATCAGGGCATGTGATTTAGATCTCCACTCAGGCAACACTTCATAGGCTGTGTAAGGACTACATCAACACTGACACTTTATATCGCCTTTATGGTTTCTGAGTACAAAGTGACTGATTTATTATATGAAACAATCACAATAATGTCTGGGACCTCTGGGACGCATAGGCGGCTAGTCCACTTTTTGACCACAAGATGTCGTCAGTGTGCACCGTACTGAAAAGCGTAGAGCGAGGGATGAACTATTTCATGAGCTGAGAGGAAAGCCTCATTTCACCATCACAGAATTCTTTCAAAAACATTACAAAGAATTGAATTATTCCAAACTGTTGACTGGTATTGTTCAACGTGCCTGCAGTGGATATTTGATACAAAAATCTTGACCAGAAATATGGCTACACACCTGAACTAATTGGTGAATAATTCATATCTGTGATAAATCAAAGCAGAAAATAACAGGAACATGAAGGGCAGGAAACAGTAAATCAGACTAAGAATATGAACAACAATGGACTTCAAAATAAAATGCATAACATCATTAAAGACTTAAACTAAAGACATAAAGCAGCTCTCAGCAGATGTGACAGTCCGTGGTTTCAGGGAAGAGAAGTGAGAGGAGAACAAGCTGCTGCGGGGCTTTAAAAATGCTCTCTGATCACTTGAAGGTTTGCAAGTGTTTGATGCCCTAAATTATGCGACAATGATGTAACGCTCCATCTCTGTAGCTCAACCCGAGCTTCTTTTGCTCTTTGAGAACATGAAACTGCATGCCGACTCCTCAAGGGTTTTCTATTTCAACTCGGTGTTGAAATATCAGGAAGAAATGTATTGCATGCCCTGGAACAAATGTAGTGGAATGACAGGATCTCTGAGCATCAAGACATTCTCCAAATTGGACATTCATGTGAGATAAGTAATCTATTTAACGGAAGTCATCATTTATTGCATCAGACAATCAAACGCACACAAGAAAGTGGCTTACGTGGGCATATGACTTCCCATTTACTAAAAGGGTTTTCTGTTCAGCAATGCATTTCAACTAACACTCCAAGACATCACACACCCTGCTTAGTTGAAACCCATGTGCACAATTCATAACTAAGGACTTGCTCAAGTTCATTATTTTAAAGTAGATTTGTTGCCAGTGTCTAGTGAGTCTAAAATAATCTACTGTATGGTTTTCCCTTCTTGCTGATTTCCACGTTATACAACTCATGTGTTCCTGTGGTGCCACTACAGCCACTCGTCACTGTCATGATGACATTTACCTCGAGGCTCCACAATGATTAGTCACATGGTATTTATCTGGATCAAGAGAAAAAATGTTTTAACCATGAGCAAAGATAGCAAATTTAGCTAACCCTAACCTGGCCAGTGGCCATTGGCATGAATGGAAGGTCATCTAACGGATAATGCTATTAAAGCGATACATCGTCACTATAACCAATCAGTCTTTGGATGAACTCCAAATTCAGTTGTGGACATTAATTCCACTTCAAAAAAGGTTTTAGTAAAAATAAAATAAAAGGTAAACTTAACTCAAATGCATTGTTTAATTCAATTAAGTAAACTTAAGAGCAGAATATTTGAGTATTTACTTTCCTGGCTTTTGATAAATGATTGCTTGTCCCCTGTAGTCAATCATTGTATCTCTTTAAACTCATCTTTGATCACCACAATTTCACATTTTTTCTTTGAAAAAATTTCTTAATCTCTTAAATATCTTGAATGTAACTCGACACCCTTGCCTCATTTAGTATGCACTGTTCTATGAATATGCAAATGAGCCCCACCTCCACTCACTCACTCACCCACTCAGAGATCCACTGGTTGACGATCACACGTTGATCTGATTGGTTACAAGGTAGTGTGTGACGTCAGAAACACCAGCAATTTCAAACCGTGTTTTTGAGACTGTCTTCAGCAATGCTGTCGACTTATGAATTTACACATGGTGTGTCTTAAAGCGTAGTAAAAACACCACATAGACACATAAACAACATTAAAAGCTGGATTTTCACCACAGGGCGACTTTAAGAAAAACAGCATACTGCATATTTTTCAGTTAAACTGTTCTCCTAAAAACAACCCCCCAAAACTCCAGCATTGTAAGACAACATACTGTTGTAAATGTATGTAACATTTTTTAATCTTTCATCTGTCCCCCCAAAAAAGAGGTATATTTACACTTTACACTATTTATGTAAACTAAGAGGCCATACACTAACTCCTGGTTGGGCCAAGCACAATTACAAAAGAAACCTGTCTGCTAACAGTGTAAGTACGGGGGATATAGCTGTTCAAATCCACTTTATCAGATCGCATTCTTCTCCGTTTCCCCATCGCATCAGCTCTGAGAGGCGAACTGTATATACAGTATTAAATAAAAATGAAGAAATGATTGAGGAAGTGGAAATAAAATGCGTAATGGGTATTTAATAGGCTTATAACTTAAATCGGATGTATTGTCCTTGGATTGATCGGACAGGCTGGCACATTGTGAAGTGTGCAGCTTATATTGTTACCACGGTACAACCATTCCTGAGCATTCAAGCAATCCTGTCTGCCCTTTCTGAATTACCCCAGCGTGACACTGTCACACAAGAGGCTCATAATGATTTCATGTATAATAGAAGCATTACCTTATTATTATATAATAGAGCATCACCTGTGCACCACACCGGTCTCGAGTCCCACGGAGGAGCTCCAGCAGGATAAGAGGAGAAGTGACGAAAGTGAAGGACGAGAGAGGACCAGGCCTGGATTATTTATGTTGTGTTGTGTTTATGTTTGTGCAGCAGTCGTCCATGAGGGGCTGGCGCTTTACTCTGGTTTTGTTATTTTGATATTAAAGTTTTGTTGAACGTTGGCCAGTTCCCGCCTCCTCCTCGTCACGGGTCAGGGTGTGTCACTGGTTCTTCTCTGTTGTCATGTCCTTTTCTGCAGCTTGTGGATTGAGCAATCAGTGCTGCCTCACACGCGGATCTCCTCCACCTGTTGCCCGTTTCCCTTACCCTTTATATTTCCAGCTGTGTCTACCTCTTGTTGTCAGTTGATCACTATCTTTGCTGCGTGTTTGTCTCATGTTCTGTGCTCTCCTTCATGTGTGTTTCTTCAGGTACTCACCTGCTTGTTATTTGTGCTCAGGAACCCAAGACGAGAGTCTGTAGCAGCACTGTCTCGCTTGCTGAACTCGGGGCCCGTCTTTCTGTGGTCGTCCTGTGCTAATTTCCTCTCGGTGGTCTCCTCTGTCTGTGTGCGGAGCGCACGAGAACCACCATACTGAGAATCATTTATTTTTTGAATTTATTACTAATAAACTTTTCACGTTTGTCACCGCTTTTGAGTCCTCCAATTATCTGAGTTACTTCTTCCCTGAACTTTAACTTTGCTACAGTATTGTATTAAATGACTCATCTAATCCCTGTTCTCTAATATTTTATACTCTCATGGCCTGCTCACTACGCTGTCCAAGGCGCTCGCTGACGGGCTGAGAGGGTGATGAAGATTGAATGTTGATTTTGTTTTCGGTCGTGATTGTAAAGATAGTGGTAGATAGAATGCGTTTATACACTGTTAAGACTGATATAAGGGTTACCAATTTTAAATATAACAGAGATAATAAAGTAATTGCAGGAGAGTAATTGGCCTCAACATGTTTGTTTGAAACAGGCCTCCGAATTGCAAAGGCCGCCTCTGTACAAACGATTTTCAACAGGAAATTGAGGGTTTTAAAAATGAATGTACTGTAGGGTACACGGGGAGCATGATTGTGTGTTTTTTAATGTGGGGGATGTGATAACAGTTTTTAAACAGTGTAAAATCAGGAAGGCACCTGGGCCTGATTATATATGGGGCCGATTACTTAGGGAATAAGACGAATATTTCATGAGATTTTTGCTCTGTCCCTTCAACAACAAAAAGTGCACGGTAGTGCCAAAAAAACATAATGCACAGACATTAGAGGACTTTAGACTTGTGGTGCTTACATCTTTAGTTATGAAATGTTTTGAAAAATTAGTAAAGAGAGAAATGATGCTGAGGACTCTAGATCCCCTTCAGTTTGCATATGGCCTAAGCGAGGTGTAGAGGATGCACTAGTACAGTAATTCTCTTACATTTAGGCTTGAGCATTTGGATAAGCTGAAAACATTTGCTAAATTACTTTTTATTGATTTTTCATCTGCTTTCAATACCATTCAGTCACATATTTTAGTCATTAACTAATTTAAGTTGGATTTTACACTTTATAGGATGGATTTTAGATGTCCTTGTGCAGAGAGTTTCTGAATGGCTGGTGTCATCTACTGGGTCACCTCAATGATATGTCCTCTCTCCTTTATTAATTATCTTGTACACAATTTATAGGAGTAGTTTTAGAAATAGGCATATTATAAAATGTTCTGATGATTCTGTAATCGGCCTATTGAGTCAATGCATGGTCCTGTGGTTGATGATTTTAATATTTGGTGTCAGAATGCTTTTTTAAAACTTAACCCATTTAAGCCCACCGGCAACTATAGTTGCCGCAGTGTATAGTTGTCATTTTCCTTTTGTAAGTATTTTTCTAGATGTTATCCATGTTTAATGTCTCAATGACATGCAAGCAAACAACCAAGTAAAGGATTTCAAGAAGAAAAAAAAGGTATTCACTTCCTTCCTGTCACATGAGGCTGTCAACTTCCTATCCCTACTTCCAGGAAGCATGGCAAAGGCAAACCCTCCCAAAGAAAGGTCATTTTCATGTTAATAATACGATTTTTTTTGTTGACATATATATATCTATATAATCATGAAGGTCTCTAGAATCATCCAAACAAAACAAATCTTACAAGAGATCTATAGTTTTTTGTATACTTAGTCAAAAGTCCAAGCGGCAACTATAGTTGCCGGTGGGCAAATGCCTTGTAAGTACATATATCATGGGAAAATGGATTATACTGTGTTAATAGGTTAATAAATCAAGGTTATTGGTCTTGTTTAGTGCATAAACATAACTTAACCCTTTAAATGACATCTGTATGCACTGTTATTTTTGTTATTTGCCATTTTGTTATTTGTTTTTTTGTTTGTTATATAGATATATATTTTTTCTTCATTCTATTTATTTGTATTTATTTATTTATTTTCATTTAACTTTTTGATACACAATGCCCTGGTATGGCTGCACTTTGTTCTGAACTATGTTCCACCACTTTAACCCTTGTGCGTGTTTCGTTTGTGGTTTACAGTCGGGCTGTTTGGAGTCTTAGAGACCCCAGGCAACAAAATGTAGGCTAATATTGTAACAAAAAAAATGTTTTTTGTTTTTGTTTTCACAATGTCATTTTACTCAGTTTATTAATGTTTTTACTTCACATTTGGACATTTTTACTCCACAAAATGTATATAAATAAATGTAAAAAATATATATTTTTAATACATAGAAAAATATTTTAAGATATAAAAAAAACATTTGACATTTTTTTTATGTCAAATTCACCTTTGGCTAAGCCCCGCCCCCCTTAGTTACTGTTGCTACCTCCGACAACTTCATCTGGGGTCTGGTTTGGTATCAACATGGCTTATGCTGTGACAGCTCTTCCTGCTGAAATTTTATCAAACTTTTATAAAGCAGCAAATAAAGTGTCCGATAGAAGTAGGCAAAAGTGTCTGCAGTGTGCGTTTGAAGGCTTTATTCAAGACATACGGTGAAACGCGAGCAACAACAAGGCATCCAAATAGAGGCAAAAGCATAACGGTCACAGTCAAAAAATGAACACAGCATATCCTAATCGAGACGGAGACTGGGACTAACAATATCAGGAGAAACACTGTTCATACAAAGCTGGGTAGGTCTCTATTCACTTCTATAATCGTTATTATTTACAAAGCAAACGGACTACGCGAGTATAAAGCTGTATTTATTAGCAGCGTGTGCTAGCGTATCAACAATTAGGGCAGAGAACCGAAATCATAAATCTAAACCAGCATAAAACTGTCTAACTATAACTTCACAGTAAGGTTAAAAGCTAAATGTATCTTAGAGCACAAAAGTGAGCTTGTTGATCCTTGAGGGGTTTCGCTGACTGTGAGGACGTCCACACAGTTTAAGCCAAAGACGACACTTGTCATGGTTTGACTTCGGTTTTGGGAAGGGAAAAAAACGGACACCCCCCGCCAACCTCTCTGGGAAACGCGTATCAGTGTTACAAATGCCCCAGGCACAACGTTTAACCATATTTTTAATAAAACGACGACGTAATAGCCTGCCGAGACCAAAAATATGAGCCGCCTGCGTTGAAGTCAATGGAGCGCCGTGAAAAAGTGTCGGAGCCTCTGTGGGAGCTCGTTCTTGGCTGCGCTGTGATTGGTCAATATACATTCTAGGGCGTGGCTTAGCCAAAGGCGAATTAACCTTATAAAAGACCCACATTTCTAAATTACATTCATTAAGATAACATGGATAATTTGACATGGTTTAGTGTAAGATTTTTGCCCATATTTCGGAAAATTCCGTTTTAAAAGTAAAAAAATATATCACTTTAACCAGTAGATGGCTGCAGAGCTCTAAAAGGCATACTTTTCACAAATCATATCCACATATTATTATTAATTCATAATATGTATATGAATACAACTGGAAAAAGTTGTGAAAATATGTCTTTCAGTTAGTCAAATAGCAAATCGCCATCTACTGGTTAACCTGTTAGCCTTCAGCGCCACTTTTGAAAAATCCCCAGAAATAGCATACCCAACCTAAAAAAGATTCAATTAATTGACCCTTTGTCCTAAAAGCTCAAGTATGGTCTCATTTGAAAGCTGACACCTGGCACTTTATTGGAAATGTAGAATGAATTATTGTCATAATGAAAAAAAAATTATGAATAGCTTCAAAGTTGTGTAAGTTATTAGAAATTTATTTTTATGAAACATCTTCATGAAAATTAAATTGAAGTTGGCCCGTCAGCACTCTAGAAATGCACTCCAGCTAAAGACACATGTCTGACCATGTTATATTTAAAATTTGAAGGTGATAAGTCTAAAACTCTGTATTTTGTTAAATGTTTTTCAAGATCATCTCAAATGACTTTATTTTGAATTGACTCTAAAATGCAAACTTGTGTTTATTGTCATCTATTAGCATCTATTCAGTCTATTGTCTCTATTGTTTTGTGGTGCAAACGAGCCCCATTCAGTGTCAGTCTCTCCTGCACACATTTACACCTTTCCAGCCGGCTTATGGCCATAAATATTATTTTCCTTTGTCTCCATTATAATCGCTAACGACTGGCTAATCACGGTGTTTCACCCCCTAATTTCTTTCATAATCTTCACTTCACATTTGAAACTGTATCAAAAGCCTTTCTTAAATAAAGAAATATTTCAGTAAGCATTCCGATTTAGAAAAAAAATCATAAAAAATAACAGCTAGATGGCAGGTGCAACTAGAGAGCTAGCTAGCATGTTAGCTTAGCACACCATCAATACACGACAATTTATGAGATTAAAACCCTGTTTGAGCTCCAAACTTACTTTATAGTGCAAGTCGAGTGTTTTAAATAATCTTCTATGAGCTTATTTGGCTTCAGAAAAGAAAATCAGACAGAAAATATATGATTTGATATTATTCTGCACTATTGTAAAGTCTATACCGATTAGCATTACATTATACATATAATCTATTATTATAAAAATACCTGACATGGCTCGAAGAACACAGGTAAATCAAATATCATTGCAATCATGTTTATTGTCTTCAAAACATCTTTATCTGCATGTTATAGCGATCTCTGAAAGCTAACGTTAGCTGTGTTTATGTCAGTGACGTCCTGGAAGGTCACAGGTTATTGTTCTTCTTCGTGAGCTTGCATATTTGGAAAAAACTGTGCATAGAGCGCCCTCATTCTGCTGTATGGATTGAAAACACAGTACATCAGAGTATCCAGCGCTCTTTATGTATACATCGACGCATTTGGATATAAATTCAATAAATATTATTCCTGTCTATAGAAATATGATGTAAACCTATGATAATATATCAATATTTCTCCAAATCTGCACATTTTTGAGCCAAAAGCCCTGAGGAACGTTGTTTTGTCACGCGTTCTCAAGACAACAGCACCGGAGTTTTTTTCTGAATGGAGCAGCTGACGCTCATAATTCATATTAAAGGTATCGACTCATTTTTTCATTACATAAATCCTGACACAAATTAAGACATAACTGTCACTATAAGTTTCTCAGAATACAATAGTGGTCAAATACTGAAACGTGAGACTTATATATTTTTAATGATGTATAGTTTGTCAAGGTAATAACATTAAATCTGATAGTAACTTTGAACTATTTAAAAAAAAAACGCTTCAGAGCGTCCTCGCTCTGGTGAAGGTTAACAGGTTAAAGTGATAATTTGTTACTTTAAAAACTGCATTTTCCAAAAGATGTGCAAAAATCTTACACTAAACCGTGTCAAAAACTAAGCCGAGGACGGCGCGATGGTTCTCTCGCGGCGCGGGCTCCTCTTCTGACCCTGGCGTTTCCTTCCAGGCCCCGTCCACTGCTTGTTCCGGCCGAAACGAGCGTCCGGTTCGGGGCGGCCGCGGGGCGCCACGGCGGGCTGTCCAGGCTGTCCTTGAGCCTGGCGAGGAGCCGAAGAAGAGCGGGACCTCGCAGGTGACTGGAGTGAGCGACGGGGCATCACGTGGCTCATCGCTTTGACGCGCTTCTGTGTCTCGGAAAAACGCTCCGTGACTGACTCCATGGCGTCACCAAAGAGGCCGGAGGGAGTGACTGGAGCGTTCAGGAGCGTCTTGCGGTCTGAGTCCTTCAGGTCAGCTAGGGTTAGCCATAGGTGTCTGTTGAGGATGACCATAAATCCCATGGAGCGGCCGATAGCCTGTGCAGAGCGCTTGGTGGCCATCAGTGCGAGGTCCGTTGCCGCGCGCAGATCTCTGATGACGTCAGGGTACACTGCGCCGTCGTCCAAGGATTGGAGCAGCTTTGCCTGGAACACCTGCAGGATTGCCATGGCGTGAAGAGCTGAAGCTGCCTCCCCCGCAGATGCATAGGCCTTGTCTGCCTGGTGGGCTGTGAACCTGCACGGCTTGGAGGGCAGGCTGCGGTCCGAACCCAGCGCAGACGAAGACGGGCACAGGTGCGCGGCAACGGTCTCCTCGACGGGAGGCATGCGCACATACCCGTGGGCTTCCGCCCCGTCCACGTGCGCGAACATGGCCTGCGTGTTAGAGTGGGTGCGCGCCGATTGGGGCGCAGCCCACGACTTCACCACGTGCTCATGGACGTCCGGGAAGAACGGGGTACTTCTCCTCGATGCAGTCTGACGACGGCTTGACTGGAGGAACCACGAGTCCAGCTTGCTTCTCACCGGCTCATCCGGGGCGCTCCACGTGAGGTCCAGCTCCGTGATGGCCTTACTGAGGACCCTGACGAGCTCCTCCTGGAGGTCTGCAGGGCCCTCTTGGTCGGGGCGTTCTGATTGAGACGCCCATTCCTGTTCCGACGCCGAGAGCGACATGGAGTCGTCTTCCCCGCCAGCTCCGAAGGAAACGAAGTTCACGACGGCGTGGGGGGGTGGGGGGGGTGGGGGGGGGGTGAAAGCTCGCATCCGCGAAGCTGACAGCGTCGAAAACCTCGTCCTCGGGCGGGGGAGGGCCCACCAGCGGCTCGCTGGCGGCAGATTGCCTCATCCCTACTGTTGCTCGAGCCACTTCCCTTCTGGCTCTGAGGGCGCGCACTGGCAGCTCGGCGCAGTGGGCGCACGTTTCGTCATTCAGTGCCGCTTCGGTGTGGGCGAGGCCCAGGCACGCGACACAGAACTTGTGAGGCTCGGGCGGGTCCAGGGGGCCCGCACATATCTGGCATGTAGTAGCCATCGGATGCTTAGAAGAAAAGTTGATAGTCCTCTAATGCAACTTCTACGATGACTGATTTCTAGCGTGAAGAAAGAGATTCTGACGCAATTGTCACGCCCATGCATTTTATACTGCCCGCGAACCTGTCAGTATTTGCATGCTTCGCGTCAATTGGCCAGCTGTCCCTCAGCTGCCGTTAGCTTATAAGATTTCAGCAAAAATGGAGAAGGGAGGAGTTCCCATATACGTCTCAGTTGACGTAATGTTGAAGTTACCGCCTTGAAAGGGAACTGCATTTTCCAAAAGATGTGCAAAAATCTTACACTAAACCGTGTCAAATTATCCATGTTATCCATGAATGAAAGTTAGAAATGTGGGTCAAAAAGACCCCGAACAGCGCACAAGGGTTAAGACAAATGGATTTATTGTTTGTTGTGTTTTAAGATTTAAGAATCTCACTAACACCTCTTCCATGATGCCAAATGTTCTCCTCCTATTCATATTTTACATTGAGGGGGTGCATACAACATATTTGCCCACCGGCAACTATAGTTGCCGCACATTCAAATACGATTTTCAAGAAAAAAAAAAAAAACCTGGGGAAAATAAATGCAGAATATGTTCATATAGGACACTATTAACACGACTATATGCATGAAACCATTCAGAAAAATTTGGGCACAAATGGGTTCTTAAAACCAAGGAGATGACTATTGATTTTAGATCTAGGAGGAAATAAGCAAACAAGCAAACAGTATAAGCAAACAAGTATTAATGGAGTGGGTATTGAGAATGTAACAATAGATAACAAATTGTATTTTTCTCCAAATACTGAAGCTTTGTGTAAGAGGAGGCAGCAAAGATTGAATTGCTTGATAAATAATAATGAATAAATAAGGATGAACTGAATTGAACTGAAACCCACATACAACAAAGCATGCAACACAATCCTACTGGAAAATCACAAATACAAGTAATCCCCCACAAACTGAAATCTCAACAATGATCTGAGCGGTATTAAAGCAAGGTTAACGTATCGTCACATATACCCTGAACTCTCGGTTGATTTACCCAACCCTTACTCAAGATGCCGAGGTAGTCTGAAAAGTTGCTAAATTGCCAAGTTGGCTTCACTGCCTGTGGGTGACTACGGGAAGACACAACCCCTTGATCAGAAGTGACGCACACATATAACCCAGTCAACCCACATACGAAGTCCATCCTATTTCCTTTTATTGAACAATTCAAACGCAACTTCAAACTCATCCAAGCCACCTTGTTAATTCTTAAAACAGTGTTTATATTGATGAAACACATGTTTAGGACGGCCACCTTGAGCTTGAGCACGAGAGTACATACTGACGCATCCGGTGTACGACCGCAGACCTGTACAGACTGTAGCTTTGCTAGTAACCAACTGATGGTTATATTATGAGCAATCAATATTTGTGTTCTGTGAAACAATGTCTCTTTCAAAGAAATGAAAGGTGGATTCAGAATGCCGTGTAATTCAAGAGAATGGTCAATGGAACACTTCTGAGAAAAAAATTAAAACAAATCAATGAAATCAGTTTGTTTAAATGGCTCCCAGCATGGATATTCATTATGAAACATCATGATCTCGGTATTCAGAATATCTGCAATGTCTGTGAAAAAAAAAAATATATATATATATTTTTTATCAGACAAATGTTATTTTGTTTAAAAAGGGAAATACTCTGTTTCCCATTTCTCATTTTGTTTTCCCATGTGTGCATCAGGTGTTGTTATTTCAAATAAATATGTCCTTAAATTGAGAAGGAAGTTCCTTTTTTATGATCGGTCCACTCTTGTGTCTATGGAAGCTCGTTTCTGCCATAGAATACATAAAATTACAATTGTAATTGCGACTTTATTTTTTACTCACAATTCAGACTGTTTTCTTGCAATTGGGAGTTAATATCTCACAATTCTGACTTTTCTTCCCAGAATGGACTTTATGCACAGCTGCACTACTTCCTGAACTTTAGCCAGCTCCTTTGTCTCCTGTCTGCCATTATTGGACAAACTGATTAATCCAGGTGTGCCTGATTATTATGAAGTGGTGTGACATTAAACAAGGAATCCACAACAATCACAGAAACAATCATGGTATATATACACACAGATACTAACAAGGTGACGGGAGACAGCTGTGTGCAATGATCAATGAGTGACAGAACAGGATGATGGGAAATGTAGTTAAGAGTGAATGACACCGTGAGGGAAGAGGACCTCTAGTGGTTACCCAGGGAAACACAAACCAGACACTGTGATATATTTACAGTAGGCATAATTGTCATTGCGTATGAAGCATGAGTCCAATACAATCTTCTGTTCTGAACAGTTCATGCATTAATCTGACTATGTATCCGTGCATTTAATTGCCATTGGCTCGTGTGATAGTAATATGGATCTTAGTAGTATTTTAAGTGATATAATTGATTCTATAAACAACTATAAGAGATCATTTTCGGCTTTCTCCGGCTCCCTGCGCCGGGCGTAATGCGAAACCGGAAGTGTCTAACCGCACACTCGCTGTTCGGAAATCCAACATGGCGGCCACGTGCAACTAGCCAATTCTGACTTTTCTTCCCAGAATTGTGTGATATAAACAATTGCAGAATTGCTAAATAAAAGTCACAGTGTCCTTTTTGTTTTCCCTGGTGTAAACAAGCTTCCATATGTTTTATTCTTCATGTTGTGTGTTAGCTGTGTCAGTCTACCCCTGCATGTCATTACTATGTCACTGATTCTTGAGGGACAAAACATGTCCTACCAACTCAGCTTTAACATGTAAACTCTGTCTTCCCTCGGGATCTTTTCTGCCAATAGTTATTGGATAAATCTTGCCATTTGTCTTATGTTTATTAAGTTGACACACACACACACACACACACACACACACACACACACACACACACACACACACACACACACACACACTTTTAAAAACACCATGCAATCAAGATTGATGCTTGTCATCAATGTAAGCTCTTACACACTGGAGCAGAACATGGAGGATTTCATGGATGAAGGATGGAAAACCGCAGGTGTGTTATCAAGGCCATGCGATATCAGCTGGACTCAGTGACTCCTCGTGTTCTCCACATGTATGCAGTTCTCTGACTCTTCTGAGGCTGTAAGCACTTCTGAGATGTGTATAGACGCACGCTTCACAGAGCTGTTCGAGAGCCGAGGCAACAAGTGTGAGAATTTACATTCTTGACAGATACTGTATTTAAGCCTCAGTAATCAATGCATAAATAAAGCATTTATTAACACACTGAGTAACTATATATATATATGTACTAAATGGCCCCTGGAATGGGATTCAAAAACATGTGCATATATCAAACACGCTTGCATGTAATAATATGAAACTCGGTACACATATAGATCTCATCGGGCTGAACAACTTTTGTGCTCTAAGTTTTACGCCAGTCCAACAGGAAGTCGGCTATTATGGGTTGTATGGAAACGCATGTTCTGGCATTTGAAACACTTCTCCCAGAGAATTCATCCGATGACCACGAAACTCGGTCAGCATGAAGTCAAGATATTGAGGATGATAAATTGCGAGGGGATTTTTGATATCTCAAACGGTTTGGCCGTGGCGAGGAAACAAATTTATGGCGAATATTGGAAACAGGAAGTGTGTTATAACATCCTCATACATTAACTGATCTTGATGAAACTTCAGCAGTGTGTTCGTTGTAAGAAGCCGATCACATGGATGTGACTATTGTGAGTCAAAGTTATAGCGCCACCAACTGGTAGCAGGAAGTGTGTCACTTTCAAAATGCTTTGAAATCACCCTCTTATTTTTACCGATTTGCTTCAAACTTCATCTGTATAATGTAAACACACGGCAGATGTGGACCTGTGAAAGGATTATTGATATCTTAAATACTGTTGCCATGGCAACGCATCAAACTTTAATATTCTTTTTTGATGTTTTTGAGACTCTTAGCATGCTTGAAATTGCATGAAACTTGACAGACACATTACATTTATTGCCTAGTACACTTGTGCAAAGTTTCAGAAACGGGCGTGGTAAGGGGCTCAGTAGCGCCACCTTTAGTCAAAAATGGGGTATTAGTTTTACCTACAGTAACAAAAATCGGTATCTATATTTATCTCCCCGAGCCGGACAACTTTCTAATTGACAGTCATTAGCTCCGACCAACAGGAAGTCAGATATTTTGGTTTGAATGTGTACTTTTTGGAGCATTTTCCCTCTGCCCCTCTGCGTCTGTGTGTGTGAGGAGGGGGGCTAGTTTAGTTTAACCGTTTCTCTGCTGTGTGCAAAATCTCGGGCACTTTTGGGGGCCTTAACATGCTCGAAAACTTGAAATTTTGCTCAAATGTCAGAACCCGCGGCCATCAGGGCCATGCTGAAGCTGGTACCTGGGCGTGGCATGGGGGCTCGACAGCGCCCCCTGGAATGGGATTCGAACACTTGTCCGTATATCAAACACGTTTGCATGTAATAATATGAAACTCGGTACACATTTAGATCTCATCGGGCCGAACAACTTTCGTGCTCTAAGTTTTACGCCAGTCCAACAGGAAGTCGGCTATTATGGGTTGTTTAAAAACGAATCCCCCTGGAATTTTATATACTCTTCCTAGAAAATTCTTTCGATCGCCACCAAACTCAGTCAACATGAAGTCAAGACATTGAGGATGCTAAATTGCGGACGGATTTTTGATATCTCGAACGGTTTGGCCGTGGCGAGGAAACAAATTTATGGCGAGAAAAGAGAAACACGATGTGTTATAACGTCTTCATACATTTATTGATCTTGATGAAACTTCAGCAGTGTGTTTGTTGTAAGAGGCCGATCACATGGATGTAACTAATGTGAGTCAAAGTTATAGCGCCACCAACTGGCAGCAGGAAGTGTGTTACTTTCAAGATGCTTTTGACTAAAGTGGGGGGGTTATTTTTACCTACAGTCACAAAACTCGGTATGTATTTTGTGCACATCGAGCCGGACAACTTTCTCATTTACAGTCATTAGCTCCGACCAACAGGAAGTCAGATATTTTGGTTTGAATGTGGTTTTGTCTCTCTCTGACAGAGTTCCCCCTGCCATTCTGTGTGTGTGTGTGCGTGTGTGTGTGTGTGTGTGTGTCTGTGTGTGTGCCCTCCCTCCCCTCCCCACACAGACAGCCCCCCCTGTCTCTGTGTGTGTGGGGAGGGGGGCAGAAAGACTCTATTAAAAATAGGTATATTGTGCCATCTAGTGTTTTATACTATGTATACATGTGTTTTTTTCTTTTAAAGGACAAGTTCGGTATTTTACACTTAAAGCCCTGTTTACAGATCGTATCTGATGAAATAGAACGGTTAAGATTAAAATTTGGACACATGCTCCTGTCCCGAGAATTTTAGTTTTATTTAGCGTTTGTGGACCTATTTTGCCAAACGCGTCACACCCAGATTCTTCCGTTGAGAGCTTGAATAATAGACACCAGTTGGTGGCGATAATGCACCTTTGCCGGTTGCAAGCAAACCGCTGGCATTTCATTTAATACACAGAAGAAGCAGAAGAAGAAGCGGCGGAGGAATAACGTACCTCACACAGCACATTCAATACAATCAATGGAGTTGGACAAACACTACGATAAAACCTGTTGGAAAGCATATTTTTCAGCGTTTTTTTTTGGGACCGTATCAGTGAACACCCCTGACCACTCGGTGAGTTTCACGTCTTTGTAAACGAAAGTTTAATGTGTTTTAGGAAGGAATCTGCCAGTGCACATAGACAACCATTGTGGGGGTGGGGGGGGGAAAGCTAAATAAAACTAAAATTCTCGGGACAGGAGCATGTGTCCAAATTTTAATCTTAACCGTTCTATTTCATCAGATACGATCTGTAAACAGGGCTTTAAGTGTAAAATACCGAACTTGTCCTTTAAAGAAGTGTTTTAAAGTACAGTAATTTCAATGAATATATATTCCACACTTCATAGGAATTTTCGGTGTTGTGTACTTACAATGGCTGATGATTTCATGTGTCCGTTAAGTCCGTGAGACTGCAGGGTGTCTAATTTTTCATTTTAGGTTTCAGAAGGGTGCTCACGCATACTTTGTGGTTGATATGTGCCCTCAATGTGCACTTTTGCAGAACCCACACTGATGCAAGCTCTAAAGCAGACTTCTTCTCGACAGTCAAAGCAGTGTTACATTATTGCCCGTCGTGCACAGGAACCCTAAAGGCACCGGGGTGGCGGTTTATATATATATATATATATATATATATATATATATATATATATATATATATATATATATATATATAAATAAATATAGCTGCAAGCAGCGATGGAGGGCCCAAGCCGGTGGCACCGCCACCTCGGTGCCTTTAGTGCAACTAAAGGCACCGGGGTGGCAGTGCCACCGGCTTGGGCCCGTAATCGCTGCTTGCAGCTATATCTATTTATAAACTGCTTATTAATGTCTATTAATGCTTTATAAATGATGAATTAACTATTTACTATTTACTAATGCTTCACTAATGATTCATAGCATGCAGTTATTTTAGTGTTACCAAAAATATTTTAAGATAAAGAAACTAATTAAAGGGAAAAAAGTAGATCAAGAATGGTTCTGGAATGGGATCGTGAGATGCCCAAAGGTTCCCATCCCCACTACATGTGCCAAACGGTACATAAACCACTCGTGGTCAATACTCGGAAGAGGACTCCTACAGGAATACACAGGCTAAAACATTTGTGTTACAAAACCGATCATTATTAGAGATTTTAAGCTGCTTGTGTGTCCAGCTTTCCCCATGTTGTGGAGGTTTGGGGATAGCATGTAAAGTTTGTACAGTAGAAAAAAAAATCATTATGTCTGTGGAGAGTCCTCATAAAACAAACAAACAAACAAACAAACAAACAAACAAACAAACAAACTGTCGCTGTGTGTGTTGAATCTCTATTACAAGGGAATGTTTTTAACCCCAAAAGAGCACTCAAGACATATAAATGCTTTTGTTTAGTATAAGGTAAATTACACTACATATTAAATTTAATTTTAAAAGCAAAAATGTTCTTGCTCGGTAATCTACATATCTGATGTTACACGAATAATGTCAAAATATACAATCGTATTAAAGCCATTTTTTGCAAAGTAGGTCTAAAACAAATAATAGGCTATAAATAATGTAGCCTAATTGACCCATATTTCACCATAATAGGCCTATGTGGGCTATTATTTCTCCTTCAACTAGTCTTGTTATCATTATTGTTCAGTATAGGCTACACTCGTACACTGTCTGAGAGTGCTGTCTTCTTCTTTCCATGTCAAACATGTCTGAGTAAAATTAATTACACAATATCTTACGCCGGTAACGGGCAGTGACGAAAACATCTCCAGAGGAAATATTCCCGCTTTGATCTTTGACATTCCATTATGACATCACCATCATTCTGTCAGAGGACGCGCGCACAGAATATTCCCGCTGTGGCACGCGCTCGGGGAGCATTTCTCACCAGTGAGGAGGAAGACACTGGATCAAGTTGGCAGGGAGGAAGACTCTTCTACTGAAGCCTTGATCAGTGCTCGAGTTCCGCCTGTAATCATGGATGCGTCGCTCTTTCAGTTCTTCATTGAGGAATTCGGCGACTCCAACTGCACTCTCATGGACGCTTTTCAGCACGCGTTATACGGGAACGCGTCTTTCGCGTCGATGAGTGTCGATGGTGGGGATTTATCCTTTATTAGCGCATTTGTGGTATTTAGCCCTTATAATGCTCATTAATCAGCGTCGGTTATATATTTTCCTCTAAGGCATCTATTGTAACTCCACCACGGATGAAATCGGAACTTGCTGGCCGAGAAGCAACTCTGGGCGGATCATCGAGCGGCCGTGCCCGGAGTTCATCAACGGCGTCAAGTACAACACCACCAGTAAGAGCTCCGTGCACTGTGCCTTACACACACCTGAGGAGAAGTGTTAGACTATCTCTGGCTCACTCCTTCAGTCAGAGTTAAAGTACAGCACAGATGCTCAGCAAAGTGAGTCAGTGAGAAGTAGAGATACAGCGTTTCTGTTTATAACTGTTCAAAGCTTGTAAGATTTCAAGGACAAGTATAGCGTTTGACTTTTTTCCCCTCTCAAACCTTTTTTATGCAATCTTTATTCATATAAATCACATACAATTAATAATTTCGGCTAGTAGTTCTCAACCTGGGTCCTGGCAAACAAAGTAAAAGATAATCAATCAGATCACGGGCACAGTGACCACAACAGTACGGACAGCAGATAGACCACACTCGGCGAGGCAGTTTCTCTCTCAGAGCTCATCTGTGCGATCTTTATTACTATACAGGACATCATAATATAATGTAGGCCAGTAGTTCTCAATCCCAGTCCTGGGAACCACACCGCTTTTGCACATTTTTGTATGTCTTCTTAATTTAGCACATGATTCAGATCATCAGTTAGGAAAGAGCACTATATGACACACACACACACACACACACACACACACACACACACACACACACACACACACACACACACACACACACACACAGAGAGAGAACAGCAGGTGAGAACCACTGGACAATTGTTTGTTCACCGTCTGTGCTTCTGTGGTCAGTGTTATCTGTCCTGCCACATGCTCTCTGCTTTAATGTGTGAAATCAGCAAGGCTGTGAAGTTCACACACACACACACACACACACACACACACACACACACACACACACACACACACACACACACACACACACACACACGCTCAATCTCAGTGATGCAAAGATAAGTTTTGTTATTATTTTATCTGAAGAAATATGCCGTAATATACCAGTTATTTCACACAGATTTGCAGAGCATTGTTGTGTATCTTACACATTATGTGCAGCTGTTTTACTGGATGTAGATTATATTTCAGAATTAACAGTTGTTGCTTTTTTTTAATCAGTTTTAGTATTTGACATAAATGGACAGCTTGCTATAATTTCTCTATGATTAAAAATAAATAAGCAATGCATGACCCTGAAAATCAATTCTAGGGGGCAAATATCACCCTCAATAAGAACAAATATTATTTCTGACATTGTTGTGCAAACAAATGATTATGTAATTATCATGCTCATAATTATGTAATCATTAAGACCCTCTTTGGATAACAACATCACACTGTACATCATAAGACATGCCGAAGACATGTATTAACAGCGTGACTTTGACTGGCCTATACTGTGATTTATGATAAAGTCTCTGCATATGCACACAATGTGTGTGTTAAAGGTGTGTGTGAGTGTGTGTTGAGCACAGATCCTTCTCCCCTGTGTGCGTCTGAGGCTCAGCATACTTTCTTCAGCGTATCGATGTGACTTTCACACAACACAGCTCTGACGGGCACAGTTAAGCCTTTCATTGCTGAGCGCTGCATGTGTGTTGTATAGACCTGCTGATTATATTACAGTGTCACTGGCTCTTTATGTGTTTTTATTAACACTACTGGCATTTTTTTCAGTGGCATCATTAACCCAGTTTGTCACCTCACTGGTGTCGGTCTGTGCCATCTCTTCTGCACAAACATGCCTGCTTTAGGTGGTTGAATGTGGATTATTGTGTTCAGGGGTGCGCATAACTGTTGTGGTCAGACCTGGAGATCTGGTACACACACTTCACACAACACTTATCCTACACGCCGGCCTCATCACACATGAAAGTAGCGTTGTGTTTTCAGGCAAGTCTAACTGTATTCAGTAATTGAATAATCAAATAGTCTATATTCTTCACTGTATGAATTCAATATAATTAATGTAATTAATACAATTGATCAGTGTTAAAGCTATAAAAGTGGCCGAGGGGTATATTAGGCGGCTGTCACTGCGCATTATAACGCAGGCTCTGTGTGCCAGTTCCAGTCTCGTTCTTGCGCTTGATGTTCAAACTGACAGGACTTAAAAACACATGCAAATGATAAACCTTCACTCCATGATGGGGAAACTTTGCAATTAATCCGCGAATCACATGCGTTCCGAACCGAAACCGATCAACTAAGATCCCTATACGCGCATGACATCGCACATCCTACGATGTGATTATTTTGCGGATACACACATCGCGATATCGATGCTAAAATGTTATATCGTGCTGCCCTAATCACGATTGCTATATTACCAGAGATGGAGAAAAACCCTACTCCAGTAAGTAAACGTGTCCGTGTCCCCGAAAATCCCTCCGCATTTTCTGGTGTGCATTGTTAATTTCCACCAGTTATGTGCACCCCTGATTATGCTTTTCATTTACAAAGGTCAGCACTTTTTGCCTTGCTGTCAAGAAGTTTAGAACGTTTCTAGCAATCATGGCAGCGGTAATTCATCCAGTGATGATCAAATGATGGAGAAGAGTGTCATAAACCTGATCTGCATGATTCCTTTAGTGCAGGGGTCACCAAACTCGGTCCTGGAGGGCCGCTGTCCTGCAGAGTTTAGCTCCAACCCCAATTAAAAACACCTGAACCCGCTAGAAGCGTTCAGGCAGGTGTGTTGGCCTGGTTGGAGCTAAACTGCAGGACAGCGGCCCTCCAGGACCGAGTTTGGTGACCCCTGCTTTAGTGAGTGTGACAGCACATGCCAATAAACAGTGACTACAATGCATTGCTAGAAAAACCCCTTCTGAATGCACTACCTAATAAAGTTCACATTACATGTATTATTTAGTTGAATCTAGATATTGTTTGCAACCTCAGACTTAATTGAAATCAATGGGACAAACCTTGAAGGGTTATTTATAGCTTGCATGAAAGTCCTGCGTAACACTGGTACGGTGTCATTGAGCCGTTTCCCTGAGGCGCTCGACTCTAAACACTCCTGCAGGCACTGTCCATTCAACACACACACACACACACACACACACACACACACACACACACACACACACACACACACACACACACACACACACACACACACACAGTGCCGGTTTCCCCTTCTGACTCACTCTTTATTATAACGTTCACTTATGACATTTAAAGCATTTTATTCACGATGAACTAATCAATTAATAGATTAGTTGACATTATCAATTACACGTCACAAATTTCTTGAAGTATCAATATCTCAATATATATTTATATATATAAATATACACATTGGTTAATCAACAAATGATCAAACGAACAAATCACTAGTAAATGAGCATATAACTCGCTGATGTATAATTAAGTTATTGTAAGTCGGCCTATTAAAAGCACAAAAATGCAATTATGACAGCTTTTTTTTTAACAAGTAGTACTTTTTTTTTTTTAGCTTACCCTGAAATATCCCAATTATATCAGTCCATTTGAGATGCCAGGGATTTTGAAAGATTTTAGATTTGGAAGTCAATACATTCACTCAGAATATCAGCGCACTGGACACTGTAATTCTCAGAGGTGGTTTTGCTCAGCAATGCCAGTTTTGTGAAGGACAAGCTCCCCCAAACCCCTGTCCTCATTATCCTGTATACGCAGACCTGCTGGGAATCTGTGCCTCTCATTAAAGCATTGGGAATACTGTCATTCATAAACTCCTCTGCTTTTTATAAGATCAATTATTAAATGTTTTGGCTATTTTAATTATACGGTCATCTACTAATAAGACTGAAGTACTCTAAGCTCTGTTGAATACATTTTACAATTTTTTTCAGACTTCAGATAAAATGTGAAAGTCAGCAAATTCCATCTGTGCCTATAAAGGCCTGTTCACAGCAAGAACAATAACTATTACCATAACAATAACTATATGAGTGTCCACACCAGTGTACAATATCATTCTGTTTATTTTTAAGTGTGCTGCAGTTTTGTCATTTGCCACTTTAATTGCTCAAGCTTTTTAAAGCAGGATTTTATCGTTCTTAAGCTGAACAAAAATCATTCTGAAAGTGATCCCATTGATATCGTTTCCCTGTGCCATTGTTGTTGCCCTTCTAATTGCTCAATTTCTTTTAAATCTCATAGAAGCCATTAAAAACTTTTGAGTTCATGGTAAAAATGTTTTGTCAGATAACCCAAAACATTCAAAAAAATAATTTAATATTAATGAATCAACCTGATTACATTAGGTTTCATCAGTACAAGTATTTTTAGGGTCAGATCATGTAAATTAGCTCCTAAGTTTACAATTAAATTAGAATTAGAAGTTGTGAAAAGCACTTTGATAGGAGTGAACCGTGACTCCTGGAGTTATGGGGTTATTCCTCATCTCAGTGCACTCCTGCATTACAGCCGACTCTGTGTGTCCTGCGCTGAGATCACTGAGAGGAATATGATAGTAAGCATAGTACACATGCATCATTCTATTGAAGCAGCACCAGGGATCTCTGTGTTTCTATCATGCTATTCAAAGACAAGCTAAGCCCTGGGTTAAAACATTAGTCAAGTCAAGTCAAGTTCATCTTCATTTATATAGCGCTTTTAACAATGTGGATTGTTTCAAAGCTGCTTTACAGAGATAAACGTATAATTTAAGGTAACAGATTGTTTTGGCTTTATAGCGGTTCTTGAATAATGTTATTTTCAGCTAAAGTTAGTTTTGATTGATTCACTTCCGTCGAAAGGATAATTGGTTATTAAATTAGGGGCCGCTAAGACAACACCGTTCTCTCTACACAGACTTTAAACTGAACCTGTGAGAAACACTGATGGCGTCACGTGCGCATCAAGAATTAATTCTATAGTTATGTGTGTTTGAATATATGTGCGCATGTTTGTAATTCTCTACAAACCAAGCCTATACAAACTACTTGTCCTGCCTATAAATTCGATACAGAATATTATTTTATTTTATCACTACGGGGGAGATACGCAAATTTTCCACAACGCTTTATCTGTAGAGTGGTAAAAGGATCCTCCATAGGGAGAGGCTAGTCGGCACTAAAGCACTGCGTTGTCCTCGGGTCCAGGCGAAGGTCCTTCCTCAGATCTGGATATGGCCTGGATCCGGCAGGCTGCGGGAAAACCTCGGGATAAACAAAGACACTAAAATTAGCGTAGATACCATTCTTCTTATGATGTAACCAGTACATCAGGATTTAAGGGAAGTGTTCCCAGTTCCGGCTGACCTAATCTATGCAGCCTAACATTGAGTTATAGAAGTCTATAATGCATTATGTGAATGCTAGGTCAAAGAGATGTGTCTTTAACTAGATTTGAACTGACAGAGTGTGTCTGCTTCCCGGACAATGTTAGGAAGACTGTTCCAAAGTTTAGGTGCTAAATAGGAAAAGGATCTACCGCCAGCAGTCGATTTTGATATTCTAGGTATTATTAACTGGCCGGAGTTTTGAGATCGCAGTAGATGGTCATTTACTGATCAATTCTCCCTGGCCGTCCACCACATCAGAGAAGCTTGTGGAAATCTGTGTTTGTGTAATGTCTGATTAAACTGTATGTCAACTTAATTGATTTATGTAATGATTGACGTCATAGATGCAATAATAACTATGATCACAGAACTTTAGTAAGCATCTTGTAGAAACACTAAGAGCAATTCTGTTCACTTGCACTATTGTGATACATGAACAGAACTGCTATTAATGGTGTAATTGCTGCTGAGTGAGGGTTTCTCTTCGACTGTCATAACTTCGGTTCATAGTCGCCACAGTTTTAATACATGATTTTACAATTTCTTGCACATTTCTAGCACATATATGCAATGTCATAGTTATTGCCCTGTATTACAAAAGTAGAAACCAACATAATGGTCAAGTTTACACTTACAGATGTATTTAACTTTCTATATAGTGCTGTGCAATAATATATTTGACATTTTGCTGTGATACAAACGATCATGCAGCTGAGATTTGCTATATTGCTTTACATGTGTGTATTGTATGTATTTGTAAAGTTGGATATACTTATAGTAGTTGTAGGTTGGAGTTATTAATTCTTTATGTGTTGACATTGAAGATTATAAAACCTGGAAAGTTGTGTTCAATGTATAGAAATTTGATGTAATGATGAGCCTATTTACTATTTGTGATGTGTATCCATGCCATGGATAAAATTATGCATATCAATGAGAAGGTTAAAATTCAAACCATATCGCCCACCCCTAAGCAGTTTAATTGAGGAATTAATTGAAAGTCATGGCGTAATACATATACACACACCACATTTTGCATAGTAGCTGCATAATTTATTTAGTCCCCTAGGGTGCAAGCAAAAAGCAACTGTAGCAAAGAACAAAAAACTCTGATTGATGTTGGCTAATGGAGAAAAAAACTTTGGAGAAACAAGGCAACACCAGGTGGCTAGTTCTCCTCGGGCGATACCGTCCAAATATAATGCCTATACTCAAATATGATTGTCCACTGATTGTAGTCTTTGAGCTCCATCCAGGATTGAGCATTAGAGTGCAGGTGTGTCCATCTGAGAGCAGCAGCAGTTCATCCTCTGTTAATGAAGGTTGTAGAGACACAGACGTTGAATAATTGAGATGCCCCTCGCTGGACGCATGGCACAGGTCACGTTTTGGGGATTTGTTCAGAAGACATGCAAAAGAATGAATGAATTAATTAGGGCCATGTTTGACTGAAAAAAAAGGTCTTTAGTCTAGACCTAAAGTGAGAGAGTCTTGAACAGTGCTACGAAGATGATTCCATAGTTTAGGAGCCAAGCGGCAATCATAATCTAAAAGATAACCTTTCAAAACATCATTTTATTTACTTCAAGTTATCTATAAAGTAACTATAAAGTTTTTCACAGTCTAGGTAACAATATTTTGAATATGAAACAAACAAACAAATGCAAATGCTGCATCAGTCACATAGCACAAAGTAGGGGTAGGCGATATGGCAAAAATATCATATCACGATTTTTTTCAGGAAAATCACGATTCACGATTTTATCACGATTCCTTTTCATGTTGGTTTTACTATTTTGCAAGTGACTGAGCATTACAGCCAAACTAATGTCCCTATTTTAAAAATAAAGCCTTAGGTAACAACATATAAAATAAAAAAGAATGGCAGACATTAAGGCCAAAGTGGCGAAGATAAAAAATCTTTGTCATTTTCTTTATTAAAAATTAAGAACAAAGATACACATACACAACTTAATATACAAATTAAATAAACAGTGCTTTATTTTTCAGCTACATGTGTATTTAACAGCATTGAAGAAAGTAATTAAATGAACAAATATGAAAATAAAACACAACTTAGACTTCACTGTATACATTTTACATTGATTCTTATTAAAGCTACTATTAAAGTTCTCAGTCAAGAGTGAGTGAGATGCTCTTTGTATTTTGTTGTTTTATTAACAGGGATAGTTCTCCCAAAAATTGTCATTCTCTCAAGCCGTTTCAAACCCGAATAAGTCTCCCTCTTCTGTTGAAAATAAAAGTTATTTGGAGGAATGTGGGTAAACAAACAGTTGATGTACCCCAGTGACTTTCATAATAGTTTTTTTCCTACTATGGTAATCAATGGGGACCAGCAACCGCCCGGTTAGCCACACTCCTCAAAATATCTTCTTTTGTGTTCAGCACAAGAAATAAATTAATACACGTATGGAACAACATTGGAGAGTGAGTAAATAATGACAGAATTTTTATTTTTGGGTAACTGTCCCTTTAAGGACAAGCGGCAGCATGTTTACTATTAGGGCTACTGTCTCTTTAAGATCTGCGCGCGACGAGTCTACACGCATTTGACAAGCAGATTTATTCTTAATTTTTTCTATTGTTCTTTCACTTAGACATAACCAACTTTGTTTATGTAAACCTTGTGTGTATTTGCCAGTATTAGCGCAATAAGACTCGAAAGATAACTTAGTCCAGTAACTAGGCGATGTTAGACAGGCTTTTAGTGCATGTGCGCGTCGGGTGTTTTGCGCTCAGAAAAGCGCCCGTTAGAACAGCGCATCAGCAGTGAATTACATGTTTAACCGGCAAGGCTTTAAAGCACATGCAAATAATTAATTTTTATGAACTACAGTGTCCCGGTCCTCTGCATTTCATGTGGATACACGTCGCGCTGTACAGTATGTTGAGACGGAGGCGCCAGAAATGAAAACTGATAAAATGCACGATCCTACGATATTTCTTCAAAAGCAGATCGTGGAGACATTTTAATCGTCCACGATCAAAAATCGTAATATCGCACACCCCTAGCACAAAGTGTAAAGTGAGTAGATGGATTTGTCACCATGGAAATATATTCATAGTTTCTATCCATGTCACATAACAGTAGAATTGCTAAGTAATCAACATAAACTCCATGTGTGATCAGTTTGTCTCTGGTTGTGACTGGCTAACACAATTATCACTGGAGTCCGAGACAAGTCTGGAGTCTTTATCACTGGAGTCTGAGTCAAGTCTGGAGTCTTTATCACTGGAGTCTGAGTCAAGTCTGGAGTCTTTATCACTGGAGTCTGAGTCAGGTGTGAAGTCTTTATCACTGGAGTCTAAGACAGATCTGAAGTCTTTATCACTGGAGTCTGAGTCAAGTCTGGAGTCTTTATCACTGGAGTCTGAGTCAAGTCTGGCGTCTTTAAGCTGGAGTCTGAGTCAAGTCTGGAGTCTTTATCACTGGAGTCTGAGTCAGGTGTGAAGTCTTTATCACTGGAGTCTGAGTCAAGTCTGAAGTCTTTATCACTGGAGTCTGAGTCAAGTCTGGAGTCTTTATCACTGGAGTCTGAGTCAGGTGTGAAGTCTTTATCACTGGAGTCTGAGTCAAGTCTGAAGTCTTTATCACTGGAGTCTGAGTCAAGTCTGGAGTCTTTATCACTGGAGTCTGAGTCAGGTGTGAAGCCTTTATCACTGGAGTCTGAGTCAAGTCTGAAGTCTTTATCACTGGAGTCTAAGACATATCTGAAGTCTTTATCACTGGAGTCTGAGTCAAGTCTGGAGTCTTCAAGCTGGAGTTCGAATCAAGTCTGGCGTCTTTAAGCTGGAGTCTGAGTCAAGTCTGGGGTCTTTATCACTGGAGTCTGGGTCAGGTGTGAAGTCTTTATCACTGGAGTCCGAGTCGAGTCTGGAGTCTTTATCACTGGAGTCTAAGACAGATCTGAAGTCTTTATCACTGGAGTCTGAGTCAAGTCTGGAGTCTTTATCACTGGAGTCCGAGTCAAGTCTGCAGTCTTTATCACTGGAGTCTGAGTCAAGTCTGAAGTCTTTATCACTGGAGTCCGAGTCAAGTCTGGAGTCTTTATCACTGGAGTCCGAGTCAAGTCTGGAGTCTTTATCACTGGAGTCTGTGTCAAGTCTAGAGTCTTTATCACTGGAGTCTGTGTCAAGTCTAGAGTCTTTATCACTGGAGTCCGAGTCAAGTCTGGAGTCTTTATCACTGGAGTCTGTGTCAAGTCTGGAGTCTTTATCACTGGAGTCTGTGTCAAGTCTAGAGTCTTTATCACTGGAGTCCAAGTCAAGTCTGGAGTCTTTATCACTGGAGTCTGTGTCAAGTCTGGAGTCTTTATCACTGGAGTCTGTGTCAAGTCTGGAGTCTTTATCACTGGAGTCTGTGTCAAGTCTAGAGTCTTTATCACTGGAGTCCGAGTCAAGTCTGAAGTCTTTATCACTGGAGTCTGAGTCAAGTCTGAAGTCTTTATCACTGGAGTCTGAGTCAAGTCTGGAGTCTTTATCACTGGAGTCTGAGTCAGGTGTGAAGTCTTTATCACTGGAGTCTGAGTCAAGTCTGAAGTCTTTATCACTGGAGTCTGAGTCAAGTCTGGAGTCTTTATCACTGGAGTCTGAGTCAGGTGTGAAGTCTTTATCACTGGAGTCTGAGTCAAGTCTGAAGTCTTTATCACTGGAGTCTAAGACATATCTAAAGTCTTTATCACTGGAGTCTGAGTCAAGTCTGGAGTCTTCAAGCTGGAGTTCGAATCAAGTCTGGCGTCTTTAAGCTGGAGTCTGAGTCAAGTCTGGGGTCTTTATCACTGGAGTCTGGGTCAGGTGTGAAGTCTTTATCACTGGAGTCCGAGTCGAGTCTGGAGTCTTTATCACTGGAGTCTAAGACAGATCTGAAGTCTTTATCACTGGAGTCTGAGTCAAGTCTGGAGTCTTTATCACTGGAGTCCGAGTCAAGTCTGCAGTCTTTATCACTGGAGTCTGAGTCAAGTCTGAAGTCTTTATCACTGGAGTCCGAGTCAAGTCTGGAGTCTTTATCACTGGAGTCTGAGTCAAGTCTGAAGTCTTTATCACTGGAGTCCGAGTCAAGTCTGAAGTCTTTATCACTGGAGTCCGAGTAAAGTCTGGAGTCTTTATCACTGGAGTCTGTGTCAAGTCTAGAGTCTTTATCACTGGAGTCTGTGTCAAGTCTAGAGTCTTTATCACTGGAGTCCGAGTCAAGTCTGGAGTCTTTATCACTGGAGTCTGTGTCAAGTCTGGAGTCTTTATCACTGGAGTCTGTGTCAAGTCTAGAGTCTTTATCACTGGAGTCCAAGTCAAGTCTGGAGTCTTTATCACTGGAGTCTGTGTCAAGTCTGGAGTCTTTATCACTGGAGTCTGTGTCAAGTCTGGAGTCTTTATCACTGGAGTCTGTGTCAAGTCTAGAGTCTTTATCACTGGAGTCCGAGTCAAGTCTGGAGTCTTTATCACTGGAGTCTGAGTCAAGTCTGAAGTCTTTATCACTGGAGTCTGAGTCAAGTCTAGAGTCTTTATCACTGGAGTCCAAGTCAAGTCTGGAGTCTTTATCACTGGAGTCCGAGTCAAGTCTGAAGTCTTTATCACTGGAGTCCGAGTAAAGTCTGGAGTCTTTATCACTGGAGTCTGTGTCAAGTCTAGAGTCTTTATCACTGGAGTCTGTGTCAAGTCTAGAGTCTTTATCACTGGAGTCCGAGTCAAGTCTGGAGTCTTTATCACTGGAGTCTGTGTCAAGTCTGGAGTCTTTATCACTGGAGTCTGTGTCAAGTCTAGAGTCTTTATCACTGGAGTCCAAGTCAAGTCTGGAGTCTTTATCACTGGAGTCTGTGTCAAGTCTGGAGTCTTTATCACTGGAGTCTGTGTCAAGTCTGGAGTCTTTATCACTGGAGTCTGTGTCAAGTCTAGAGTCTTTATCACTGGAGTCCGAGTCAAGTCTGGAGTCTTTATCACTGGAGTCTGTGTCAAGTCTGGAGTCTTTATCACTGGAGTCTGTGTCAAGTCTAGAGTCTTTATCACTGGAGTCCAAGTCAAGTCTGGAGTCTTTATCACTGGAGTCTGTGTCAAGTCTGGAGTCTTTATCACTGGAGTCTGTGTCAAGTCTGGAGTCTTTATCACTGGAGTCTGTGTCAAGTCTAGAGTCTTTATCACTGGAGTCCGAGTCAAGTCTGGAGTCTTTATCACTGGAGTCTGAGTCAAGTCTGAAGTCTTTATCACTGGAGTCTGAGTCAAGTCTGAAGTCTTTATCAATAGAGTCCTAGTCAAGTCTGGAGTGTTTATCTCTGGAGTCCGAGTCAAGTCCAGTGATAAAGTCTGAGTCAAGTCTGAAGTCTTTATCACTGGAGTCAAGTCTAAAGTCTTTATCACTGGAGACTAAGGGTGTATTCACACCAGGAAAGTCCGATAGTTCACTTGCTTTGGTCCGGACCAAATAATTTGTTTTGTTTTTTGGTTTGGTACGGTTCGCTTTCACACTGCTCTTTTTGCAAGTGAACCAAAATGTGTAAACAAAACCACACGTGTGCTAAGGTCGTCCATTCATTGGACAAGGATTCTCAAGTAGAGAAATATAGCCTATATATAGTATTTTTTTTTAAATGAACTAAGTTCACGTTCATTTGTTAAATTATTTTAACAAAGATGTAGGCTATTATTAATAATAATGTTATTTCAACACAATAGCCTATCTCGTTATTTCGAAATAATAGCCTATGTGTGCGTGCATCTGTAAATCCGGTGACGCGTGTATTGATTTTTATTAATAAACAAGTGTTTTCTCTAAAAGTGTCAACTCGGCTGCAAAGATGAAGTTGACGATCGCCATCTCCGTGTGAACGCGCTTATAGAGAGAAATGCACATAAATAGGCTAAGCCTAATAATGGATTAGCTATGCCTACATAATCAGAGAGTAGCCTAGCCTTTTTCTTTTTTCGTTTTGAATTATTTCGTTTAAAGTCATTTCAAGCTTTGTGTAGTTGGTGTATTTGTCATGTCTGTGTGAGGCATACACTGAGTTTCGTTAAGTTAGGATGTGCTCTAGTTCACGTGCGCAAGTGAGCGCGCGGGCGCCTCCCTCCGTTATATTTGTTTCGTCGGCCTATTCATTAAATACAGGCAATTGGTTGATGAAAAATTGATTAAAATTAAGATACAATTTATACAAAACGAAATTCACTTTAAAGAAAGGCTTTCTATAACAACTTCAACTTCAACTGTCAAAATCATGTCTGACCCGCTCCATGTCTCATATTGCGCATCCTATCTCGGTCGTGCTGTTCACTTTTCATAAATCAACATAAATGGAAAAAAACAACAACATTATAATATTTTAACAAATATGAAACGCGCTTTTTTTAATGGCTACAACAGTATAGTAGGCCTACATATCCTACTCTCTATTTGTACAAATTTCTGCACATTAATTTAACTCTGAAGTTTGCACACACAAGTTGAAAGGCATTTGAAAGGCAAATCAAGTTCACGGATAATTGTGCGTGCATTTATTAGCCTAATCATTATGATACTAAAATCCTAACAAATAGGCTATGCTATGTACAAAAAATCAGATGAGTTCTCTCGAAAAATCTCTCGTTCACGTTCATTGTATGAAAAGTGATTCGTTCAGTTCAGCGTTCGGCGTAAATATGAACGCGTTCATGCACAACACTGCCAATGATGCACACACGACGCGCAGAAAGACACGCAACAGTATCGTGTGGCCAGACAGCGCGCGGAATGGAATTCTCTTTCGCACTTGAACGAACAATATTGGGTCGATATTGATATTGGGCCGATATTGGGTCGGTTCATGTTCACATCGTAAACGAACCGTACCAGAGTTCGTTTGGAACCGTACCGAGACCACCTCTTCAGCTGGGTCTCGGTTCGATTGTTTGGTCCGCACCAGAGTTCGATTGCTGTATTCACACCTGCGCAAAAGGTCCGCACCAAGGGGGGAAACGAACTAGAGTTCGATTCAATCGAACCAAACAAGGCAGGTGTGAATACACCCTAAGTCAAGTATGGGGTCTTCAAGCTGGAGTTCAAGTCAAGTCTGGAGTCTTTATCACTGGAGTCTGAGTCAAGTCTGAAGTCTTTATCACTGGAGTCTGAGTCAAGACTGGAGTCTATCACTGGAGTCTGAGTCAAGTCTGAAGTCTTTATCACTGGAGACTAAGTCAAGTATGGAGTCTTTATCACTGGAGTCTGAGTCAAGTCTGAAGTCTTTATCACTGGAGTCCGAGTCAAGTCTGAAGTCTTTATCACTGGAGTCCGAGTAAAGTCTGGAGTCTTTATCACTGGAGTCTGTGTCAAGTCTAGAGTCTTTATCACTGGAGTCTGTGTCAAGTCTAGAGTCTTTATCACTGGAGTCCGAGTCAAGTCTGGAGTCTTTATCACTGGAGTCTGTGTCAAGTCTGGAGTCTTTATCACTGGAGTCTGTGTCAAGTCTAGAGTCTTTATCACTGGAGTCCAAGTCAAGTCTGGAGTCTTTATCACTGGAGTCTGTGTCAAGTCTGGAGTCTTTATCACTGGAGTCTGTGTCAAGTCTGGAGTCTTTATCACTGGAGTCTGTGTCAAGTCTAGAGTCTTTATCACTGGAGTCCGAGTCAAGTCTGGAGTCTTTATCACTGGAGTCTGAGTCAAGTCTGAAGTCTTTATCACTGGAGTCTGAGTCAAGTCTGAAGTCTTTATCACTGGAGTCTGAGTCAAGTCTGAAGTCTTTATCAATAGAGTCCTAGTCAAGTCTGGAGTCTTTATCACTGGAGTCTGAGTCAAGTCTGAAGTCTTTATCACTGGAGTCTGAGTCAAGTCTGAAGTCTTTATCAATAGAGTCCTAGTCAAGTCTGGAGTGTTTATCTCTGGAGTCCGAGTCAAGTCCAGTGATAAAGTCTGAGTCAAGTCTGAAGTCTTTATCACTGGAGTCAAGTCTAAAGTCTTTATCACTGGAGACTAAGTCAAGTATGGGGTCTTCAAGCTGGAGTTCAAGTCAAGTCTGGAGTCTTTATCACTGGAGTCTGAGTCAAGTCTGAAGTCTTTATCACTGGAGTCTGAGTCAAGACTGGAGTCTATCACTGGAGTCTGAGTCAAGTCTGAAGTCTTTATCACTGGAGACTAAAAGTCAAGTATGGAGTCTTTATCACTGGAGTCCGAGTCAAGTCTGAAGTCTTTATCACTGGAGGCTAAGTCAAGTCTGGAGTCTTTATCACTGGAGTCTGAGTCAAGTCTGAAGTCTTTATCACTGGAGACTAAGTCAAGTATGGAGTCTTCAAGCTGGAGTTCAAGTCAAGTCTGGAGTCTTTAAGCTGGAGTCTGAGTCACGTCTGGAGTCTTTATCACTGGAGTCTGAGTCAATTCTGAAGTCTTTATCACTGAAGTCTGAGTCAAGACTGGAGTCTATCACTGGAGTCTGAGTCAAGTCTGGAGTCTTTACCACTGGAGACTAAGTCAAGTCTGAAGTCTTTATCAATAGAGTCCTAGTCAAGTCTGGAGTGTTTATCTCTGGAGTCCGAGTCAAGTCCAGTGATAAAGTCTGAGTCAAGTCTGAAGTCTTTATCACTGGAGTCAAGTCTAAAGTCTTTATCACTGGGGACTAAGTCAAGTATGGAGTCTTCAAGCTGGAGTTCAAGTCAAGTCTGGAGTCTTTATCACTGGAGTCTGAGTCAAGTCTGAAGTCTTTATCACTGGAGTCTGAGTCAAGACTGGAGTCTATCACTGGAGTCTGAGTCAAGTCTGAAGTCTTTATCACTGGAGACTAAGTCAAGTATGGAGTCTTTATCACTGGAGTCCGAGTCAAGTCTGAAGTCTTTATCACTGGAGACTAAGTCAAGTCTGGAGTCTTTATCACTGGAGTCTGAGTCAAGTCTGAAGTCTTTATCACTGGAGACTAAGTCAAGTATGGAGTCTTCAAGCTGGAGTTCAAGTCAAGTCTGGAGTCTTTAAGCTGGAGTCTGAGTCACGTCTGGAGTCTTTATCACTGGAGACTAAGTCAAGTATGGAGTCTTCAAGCTGGAGTTCAAGTCAAGTCTGGAGTCTTTAAGCTGGAGACTGAGTCAAGTCTGAAGTCTTTATCACTGGAGACTAAGTCAAGTCTGGAGTCTTTATCACTGGAGTCTGAGTCACGTCTGGAGTCTTTATCACTGGAGTCTGAGTCACGTCTGGAGTCTTTATCACTGGAGTCTGAGTCAAGTCTGGAGTCTTTATCACTGGAGTCTGAGTCAAGACTGGAGTCTATCACTGGAGTCTGAGTCAAGTCTGGAGTCTTTACCACTGGAGACTAAGTCAAGTCTGGAGTCTTTAAGCTGGAGTCTGAGTCAATTCTGACGTCTTTATCACTGGAGTCTGAGTAAATCTGAATGTATAACTCCTGTTAGTTTAGAAAGTGTTAGTTTCTTTAGTTCGTGATTTTTCAGTTTTTTTCTAAGTAAAAATCGTTTTTTTTTTCTTTTTTCTATTTAAATTCTATTTACAAACTCACCACAAACAATAATGGTCAATAACTGTAATTTGTTGAAAGCTAATCTTTTTCTGAAAAAGATGACGCCTTGCACATGAAGATAGCACATTCTTTTAGAATTTTACAGTCAAAAAATCTAAATATGTGAAAAACACCCATATTAGCTTCAGGTTCTAAAGGGTTTAGGTGTGCTCACTGAAGTTAAAGATGATAACGCGTTTTATTACAGCTCTAATTCACTTAACCAAACACATCCTATATGAGATAATCATATGGTAAATGGTACAGACAGTGCTTAGATTAAGCCAGGGTTAGGCCTTAGATCAATTAGGGCATTTAAGTAGCTTTTATAAACATGCATGTGACAGAAGCTTGCACCACTAGCCCACTATAGTACAAATGTATTTATAACTGGTTTTACTGTAAGTGATTTTGTGTGTTCTCTCATCCTTGGGTTGAGCTGAATATTTTGATTTGAGCATGGATCAGGCACATTTTGAGGTGGATTAAGCTCCGGGGCTTTGACAGAATGAATTCAGTCCCGTGACAGAGCCAGTGGTGAGAAGAAAATGTAAAAATAGATTGAGCTGATAAAGACGGCTATTTTTATACAGCGTCTCCCATTTCCTGGTTAGATTTTTCCTTCCATTAAGGTTCATTTCCAGACCAACAATCTGCCAACCTTGACGTATCTTATCAATTATTAGTCATTGAAACGGTTCTGCGAATGTGCCACAGGATACAAGAGCTCCAAAAATAAGGCATATACACTGAAAATATATGAATATCTCTGCATTATGGGGTGAAATGTCATTTTTAAACATAACACAAACACATTTTTTCCCCCAAAACATTTGGTTTTAAATGATAAACAATAGATGTATTGTTCAAAATAAACTAAAATAGTGAGATAAAGCCAAATATTTTTTTCACATGCGATTTGTAGTGATGTTTTCTATTGCAATTAATTTTTGGGTGAATTATTCCTTAATTTTCCTATATTCTCTCTCCCATGTTCCAAACCTGTACATTGCTATTTATATTCTGTGGAGCACAAAAGGAGACATTTTGAACAATCTATCTAAGACTCTTTTCCATACAATGGTGATGCTCATTATCATCATCTATATGTTTAAACATGGCATATTGTGTTAGATTGCATCACACACACGAGCTAATAGTGTTTGGCGTCGCTGAAATCAAACCTGGCGTGGAGGAACATGACAAATTAGATTTCAGGGCTTCAATAATGTCAGGGAATTTACATTTTTGCACTTCAAGTAAAAGTACTGTACAGTTTCAGAAGACTTGAAAAAAAGTGCACGTCATGTATTTTTTTGTCAGTTTGACAGATATTACTATGAATGTTGATGTTATGAATATTCTGTTCATTTACAGTTCCTGCATTACTGAATATCTACACAGGAACAAATGAGTAAAACAATATTAACATTCTAGTAACTACCATTAACTAACAAAAACTCTGATAAATGATTAACAGCGCTCAGTTGAATGTATGGAAGTAAAATAATGGCAAATGTTTTGAAATAAAAAGACGGTTGAATTGCACTACTTGAAAAAAATGCATTGCATTAACCATGCTTGCATTTTAATGCAATTTTCTGTCCATTTTATTTCGCTTCCACAAATTCAGTGGTTCGAATTCGACCACTGTGGTTAAAAAATGTGCAAGACTTCATTAGCCGCTATAGGGAAATAACTAAAGCATAACAGTGCAGAGAACAGCAACAGTATGTGTGCTACTGTCAGCACAGTCTGCAGGAACAGATCGAAGAGGCAGAGGATGAAGTTCACACGCAATGTTTAATCATTATCCACAAGACAATTCAAGATAGGGCAGAGGAAAAACACACCAAACGCAAACGTGACCATTTAAATAGCAGGTACAATAGCAGAAGGCACCATTTAAATAGAGAACTCAAACGAGATAATGAATCAAACACAGCTGCAAAGAACAAACTCATAATTACGTTGCCATAGAAACAAAGGAGGAGCGGGAAAATGAACAAAGAAAGATAGAAAACTAGTGAATACAAACTAAAAGTCCAACTACACAAACTAGTGTATTTATAATTACAACATTACATTAAAATAATATGGTTATTTTACCGGTTTTAAATACCGGTTTGTAATATAAAGTAGCATAACAAGTTGTTTTGTACAGCAAAAAATGACCAGAAGCGGATGACACCAGAGGCCAAACACATTCAGTTTACAAATGGCCGCTCTTACATTAAAAATAAAAGTGGATATGGCTCTGTAAGTAAGTAAATAAATAAATGAACTGAATGCAATTAATGGTGAAGTGCGGAGAGATGCAGGAACCGTATGTGACATGGCATCGTAGACAGAGTCTGATGAAGAGCCTGTGTGCTTGAAACCTCACCTGTGTGCGAGTCTACTATACATTGTTTTTTGTGCATATTTTGGAGCCTTGGTGTGCCGACTTTTTCTGTTGTTTTATCTTATACACCGAAGCCATCGGCAGATGTTGCTATGTTTATGATGTGCCACTGCAATAATGGGGGGAAGGCTGGGATGATTCCTGGAGCGCTGATCAGTGTTGATTGGCCATTGGCTAGTGTTGTTGTGCAGACCTGGCAACCCTGCGGAGAGAGGGCCTGGTGGGGACTTATAATCCACTCAACCCGCCCCTGCTCATATCGCTCTCTGCCAGAACATAATGTAGATGGTGCACATCGCTCCACACCACGTCCAAATGGCGACAGTCCAGCGGAGCTGTCAATGGCCAGAAGAATGAGAACTGTCCTGCCAATGCTGCCGACACTTCACACACCAAAACGCCCAGATGCTGACAAACCGCTTGAATCCAGTCTACTTGCTCACACAGAAATGCATTCAACATGAGAAACAGAGCTAGATCTTTGTCATCATTAAAGTCTGGAGAAACTGTTAGGATTTAGGACCAAACCGCGACTGGTTAAGTGATCTGACAGCAGGCCCCGAGGTTCTCGTCACACGGTATGTATTCAACACAACATTGGTGCGACTTCACAACCCTGTAAAAGAAATGAGCAACCAGCTTCCTGGCCAGACTTATTTGAAGATGACAACATACCTGAAGATGACCAGATGACCTGACAGTCAGACGCCCACAGTCCGTCATTCAGCTCAAAGCCCGCAGCCTGCTATACTACCCGACATGGATCTTCTTACACAAGGATGGGGCGTTTGGCTGTCACACCAAGATGAATGAACCGTTAGATCATGGCAAAGAGGCAGAGTAATCCTCTCACCGTGCCAGGAGTGTTCAGGTAGTGTTTACCCTGACCGCCCTAGAAAAGAGGAGACAAACAATGTTAATGTGAAAAAAAGAAGAAACAAAACGATTGTAATTTTAATAAAACAGTAATTTTCTCCTGTGTTAGAAAGTAATTTAATGTAGACACTTAAAAGTGGGTAAACTGGTTACAGTGTGTTTATTATGCCAGAATAGTAACATATTTGAGTAAACAAGTTGGGGAGGGGGAGATGTAGTGATGTCTAGTTTGTGAGATTGTCACTTAAAGCAAGGCTGTGCAGTTTTGGGAATTTCTTCGCTGTATTCTGGCTTATTGCTCGCAGGTTTCTCTTTAGAGCGCCCCCTACAGCTTCGGCATAGATATTTAACAACACTGTCGAAAAACTCGTTGTCGACTCTCAGATACCAGAGGCTAGTAGATCAACGACATCAACGCAGACGGGACATTCTTCAAAACGTCGTCTTACACCGCGAGACCTAATGCCACGCGATACTTCCTGACGCGGCGGCCGGCGGCTCAAAGTTTATTCCGCTCACAGGCGATGGGGGGTGCGAGACGACCACCATTCAACCCGAAAAAAGTAATATAACCATTCCAATGACTCCGAAGCTGTTCAGTTAAGGTAAAAAACCTGCATAGTTCACCTTTAATTAGCCACACCCCTAAGCAGAGAGTTTGTTACTGCGCAAATCTGCAATATCTGCAAATATCTGCACTTACACACGCTGCGCTGTTTTATCAGTGACTCGGCTCCTCCACAAACTCAATCTGTAGTTAAATGCTGGGTAAATATTCCTGAATATAACAGTGAAGTTTTGAGCGATTTATTGAGGTCAATAAAAACTTATGAAAATAAATCAATTTAAACTCACCTCAGTGGTTAAATAAAAGAAAAATATGGTGTGCTGGTAAAACTAAAGTGAGAATGATTTATCAAGTGCAAAGGGAAAACAGTGAGAAGATGTGAAGGCATGTATTGTGCAGACTTCTGAAGAGTCACTGCGGAGGAGAGAGCGTTTGATTCTGTGTGCCAACAGGCGTGGAAATAGGGTCTCAGAGCAATTAAATGATCATAAAACTGTATCCAACTGACATAAAGGCCCTTTTTGTTGTTTTTAAGGCTATTTGAGAGGAACCTTGTGACATTTATCAACTGGCTTTCACTTCTGCTCAGCTTCGGCCTGTTTGACAGCACCTGGAGGAATCAGTCTTCCACAGTTGTGGCACATGGCTGTGAAATATGCTAAAAGAAGGTGAAAACAACGATTGTTGATGGTCAGTGGGTGTTTTGTGAGTGTGAGACAGTTTACTGCAGTTCTAAGTAAAACAAGTTTAATGCAAGAAAATAAATAATAGTTTCGGATCCTAGTCACTACAACAGTGGCCTGTTCTCACTGATGTGCTCAAATCATCCAAATGCAGGTGTGTGTGCTGGAGCGCAACTAGACAAACCAAAGATTCACACACCTTTCCACACACATATACAAACAATGTTTATTTATTATGTACATATTTTCTGTATTTTCTTTCTATTCTCTAACTGAAATACAATGAATAGTTTTTGAGAAGGAGTATAGCTAGAGTATAGCTTTGTATGTGGACTCCAGTTGCTCTGGTAATTTGCTTTGATGAGATCTCTTCTGAAAGAGTTCATTATCTCAGGAGACGAATCTGGGACACAGGAAACGTAAGCTAAAGTCTCCATTTGATCTCCACGTAGCCGCTTCACCCACACTGTACTGCTGGCGGCAAATCATCCGACCTCTGTTGTCAGGTATTCGAGATACATTATAGCAAAAATAATAGTAAGTACATTTTTTGACAAGAGAAATCATTGTGTTTTCCTGTCTCTGTATGCGATTGGATCATTTAAAGCCTCTATTCTCCGGAAAAGTTTTCAGTCCAAGGATTTAGTAAGGGAATGCATTCCAGCAGCCAGTCCAAAACACTGCTAATGCAGAGACAACCGGGCAGATTACATTAGAGATGCAATAGTGACTAATGTTCAGTTTTCAAAAATGTATCAATCCAGTGTGTATTTATATAAACAACCTGAATATGAATATGAAACAATCCTTGAGTCGTGTTACAGTGCTGAGTGTCAAAAACATTCAACTGGCGCCTGAGGATTATGATGGCAAACTACGGCTCTCGGCTGTATAGAGCAAACCAGTGTCTTGCTAGGAAAGTTTTGATTGATGTCGACTGTAATCAAGGCAAAGGCGATTGCAGTGACATACAGGAATAGTACATTAAGCACACGTGAGTCTGTTATTTGTAATGCAAAAACAAACCGTGTATGTGCGCTCTCAAAATTCATGTCTGGCGAGTGTTTTATAATGGACTTGTGGAAAAAGTGTGTTTTGGTGGAGTTTATTAGTGTCGCGTAGCCAGAGCTCCAGACTGCCGGCAGAAGGACTGGACTCTATCGCAGCTTGTCTTGGCCAAGGACCGCCCATGAGGACGTTTGACTGACATGTAGCGCAACCAATCACAGTTCTGCGTCATGTTTAGGGGCGTGAGAATATAATGTCGATGTCCCTACAATAACAGACCGGCGTGCATCTAATAAATTAATTCACGAACGTCATGCAAGTTTCCTGCCACAATGGAGCCGCAAACTTCACACACTTTTGAAAATCCAGTGTTTAGTTGATCCTGTTAAGCGCTCATTGTCACAGTTGTAAACACAACGGCCTTCTTCTTCCACGAGGGGTTTTGGCGTCGCAACATTTGTTTCCAGGCCGACCGATAAAGAACGCGACACACACGTCTCCCGGACATCCTGTAGAATTCAACCAATCAGACCGCGACTTCGAAACTCCTGAAGTGTTTCCAGAAAAGTGTGCCGTATGCATC